>NW_015971580.1:0-112876 GCF_000835475.1 Cladophialophora bantiana CBS 173.52
ATATCGCGTGTGATCCACAACCAGCTCATGCTATACCAGGATTGTTGCTGAGAACCCTAACCCAGTTAGGATCAGTAGGGATCCTTAACATCTAGTTAGCGTCGATCGATATAGATAGATCTTCTACTTAGATACTCTATCGAGAATCGATTAATCGCGATAGTTCTTCGACTTTAGCTTATATTAGAATACTATAAGAGTCGTAAATAATCTAAAGTTTAGTTTCTCTCGGGAGCGAAGGGTCGTCTTATTCTATACGTTTTTTCTCGCGTTAACGTTAGATTTTTACTATACGATGTTAGATATAGCCTTACGGAAGATTAACTACGAGTCGTATAGGTATGACTTACTACGCTTATTAAATATTTAGAAGAATTTACGAAGAAATAAGACTAAGTTATATAATATACTTTATTAACTTTATTAGCTCTACCGACTCTATTAATAAAGCGTATAGAGCGTATAGAGTGTATAGAGCGTAAATATTATATATATATCTTTACTATTCTAGATAGTTATATTCTCTTCGTAGCTAACTTATATTATCTACTAAACTATATAGTTCTTAGTAATAGAGAACTCTACTTATATCTTATATCTTTTCTAACTAGCTTACGCTATCTTAGAATTATTACTAAGAACTTTAATCTAGTTAGAATTAGTAGAGATTCTTAATACTTTAGCTATTATTCTCGTTATAGAGAGTAATCTCTATAAGTAGATTAAACTAACTCACCTTACTTATAGACGAGCTTACGTAACGTACTATATAACTATTACTTAACGATAATACGATGTTAATAATCTCGAGTATACTAAGACTAATACTAAGTACTCTAAGAACTACGGCTAGTATATCATCACTAGCTTATAGAATAAGTATAGTAAGCTTATTAAGAGACGTACCATTAATAGTTAGTAAAGAGAAGATTAGTAACTTATCTAAGCTCTTTAACGGCGTAAAGTCTAAGCTTATATTCTTTATTCACTATATAAATATATATATTCTAATGAATCTCACTAACTTCTAGAACGACTTATAGAAGATTCTTTTTATAGAAAGTTATTTCGAAGAAGACGCTAAGATATAGCTTAGATTCTTTATTAAGAACTATATAGAAAACGAAGAAGACGATAAAGAGAACGAAACTATTAATCTATTCGAAACGTTTATAGAGTTTAAGAAAACGGTGAAGTTAGTATTTAGAGTAAAGAATAAGAAAAAGAAAGTCTAAAAGAAAATAATAGATCTTCGATAGACGAAATTAATTTAAGAGTACGCGATAAAATTTAAAATACTAAATATAGCTCTAGAATAGTAGAATAATATTACTATTTTAATCTTTAGAGAAAAACTAAAACTAAAGATTAAGTAGAAACTACGATATCTTAAAAAGACTACTCTAGAAGACTAGATTACTATCGCTATTAAAGAAGATAACGATATTAAAGAATATCGATAATAAGAATCTTATAACTCTAGAAAGATATAAGCTACGAAAGCTTAATAGATAAATATCTAGAAGAGACGAGAACTATACTATAAACTCTAATCTATAAACCTAAGCTAGGCGTAGAAACGGCGAAATAATCTTAGAAAGAATAAACTAAAGAAATCTTTCGGAAAAAAGAAAGAGATTATCTACTATAGCTACGGGAAGCTAGGACACTACGTAAAGAAATATAAATAGAAGAAGAAGTAGGTCGCTACCGTAGAAAAGTAACTAAAGTAGGAGAAAGTCGCTAAAATAGCTTTAGAAGCTAATATAGCTAAAGAAGAATATATACGTCTAGGCGACTCTATAGACTAAGGGAAAGCGGTTATTACGGGAATCACTACTAATAAGATCTATATTCGAACTAAGTATTAGATAAGAAAACTATACTTCGACTTCTATTATTTACGTCGAATTACGGAATATAATTATACGATATATAAACTAGATAGATTATCGATAAATATAGAGACAATCTTTAGAATTTATATATATCGAAGTTAAGAATATTTATAGATTAATACTTATCTAGATTTTATATACGCCCACTAAGAAAAAAATTTATAAGAGTAACTACTAATCTAGATTTCTTCCGATGATACGACGTCACTTAAATATAATATAGCTAATTCTAAATACGACTTAGACTTCGATTATATTAGAGAGAGCTAAATATAGAAATCTAAAGAATTCTTTACGGAAGAAGAAATTAGATAATTAATTTAAGAAGTTATCGAATGAGTTATAGCGACGATAGTATAAACGAAATAGATTATCCGCGAAGTAAGGAAGACTATAGACTAAGAAGAGGCCTTTCTACGATCTCTCACCGAAAGGAATATTCTAGATATTACTAGAATAGCGAGACTTTTAGAAGAAGAAGTTCGCGAACGAATTAATTATATAAGAATTATAGATTAAGTAGAAGTCGGGGTATAGATAACTATACGCGTATATCGGGAGCGAGGAGTTCTAGTTCTACAATATATTAAGACTTTACTTAACGTATTTATCGCCGAACTATTTTCTTATAACCGCGTTTATAGCCATTTACTCCGATTAATTCTATATCTTTACGAGTAGTATCTCGACTATTTATAGCCCGAGAAGCTAGGTATAACGACTATCGAAGTATAATAAGTTTATACTGAGTTAATCTAACGTTATAACGACTATAACTACGATGTATTATAATCTTAAGATAGAAGAATAAACTATCTTCACTAGCTAAAAAACTAGATTAATAGGAGAATAAGGGACATCTACACCATCGAAAGTATACTTCTAGAAAACACTAGCGCTAAAAGATTAATAGTAAAGGCGTACGTCTAGTTAGAACTAGAGAAGAAAGGCGAAAGTTAAAACTCGAAGTGAATACGGTCATAAGATTTAACGCTAGGGCTATATTCCTTAGAGAAATACTTAAAGACTAAGAAATTAGTATTCTAATAGATTTAGAATATATAGAGAACCTCGTATATACGAGAGTAGTAGAGAAGCTATAAGACTAAAGAGTTCTAAGGCCGGAATCTAACTTAATTACTAGATTCGATAGAATAATTATAATATAACTTATGTATGAGCTGAAAGTAGTGTAACTAACGATCGATGATTACTAGAAAAGGCTAGATCTTAATATTATAAATATAAAATACGATATAGTTCTTAGAATACTATAGCTAAAATACTATAACTCTATTATCGACTAAATTAAATCCTAGGTGCGGTTCGATAACTACGACCACGATAATAAAACCCTAGAAATAGAAATGGGGGCGGTATAAATCTACGTAAAGAAAATAGTCTAGGTGCGATCGGCATAGGTTTTTAATAATACGACTATAGAATATTCACTATAATATATATACTTAAAATTAATATTCGAGAAAAAAATAGAAACTAATATACTATTAGAATATAAGTTATAAGACTACGAAATATATCTTTAGAAAGGAAAATAATCTATATTCGGACTTCTCTACTTTCTATCGGAGAAAGAGTAAGTCGCTCTACGAGAATATCTTAAAGAAAATATAGCTAAAGACTATATTCGATCATCGGAATTAAAAGTAGAATATCCGATTCTATTCGCTCTAAAGAAAGATAGAAAACTTCGATTATGTGTGGACTATCGAAAGCTTAACGATATTATCATTAAGAATGTTTATTCGCTACCACGAATCGATGAGCTATAAGACCGGCTAAGAGGCGCTAGATACTTTACGGCACTCGATATTCGAGACGCGTACTACCGCATACGTATAAAAGAAGGCGAAGAGTGGAAAACGGCTTTTAGAACTCGATATAGATTATTCGAGTACTATGTAATGTCATTCGAACTCATTAACGCCTCAGCAACGTTTTAGACACTAATTAATAATATATTAAGAAAATATCTTAATATATTCTATATCGTATACTTAGATAATATATTAATCTACTCTAAGATCTATAAGGAATATATAGAATACGTAACGAAGATACTAGAGGCCCTTTAGAAATATTAGTTACTAATTAAGCTAGAAAAATGTAAATTCTATAAAGATAGTATTAAATTCTTAGAATATATAGTTATTCGAGAGAGACTTAAGATAGATCCCGATAAGATTAAAAGTATATTAGAATGGCTAGAACTAACTACACTAAGGGAGCTATAAGCGTTTCTAGAATTCGCCAACTTCTATCGAAAGTTTATACGGAACTACTCGTAAATCACTATATCTCTAATAAACCTAATAAAGAAAGGAGTCGCGACCTTTACTTTAATAGAGCTTACTAAATAGGCGATTAAGAATCTTAAGAAAGCGTTTACTAAGGCTCCGATCCTTACGATCTTCGACTCGAATCTATAGACGCTCCTTAAGACGAATACATTAGATAGCGTGATCGCTACGGTCCTCATATAGTTAGAATAGAACGGGAAGATTAGATTAGTCGCCTATTTCTCACGAAAAATAATAGAACTAGAGCTTTACTACGATATTTACGATAAAGAATTACTCGCTATAGTAAAAGTATTTAGATATTAAAGAGTGTATTTAGAAGAATCTAAATATCTAGTGAAGATCTATTCGAATTATAAGAATCTTTTATACTGGAATACGACTAAAATACTTAATAGAAGATAAGTGCGATGAGTAGAAACACTCGCTATATATAACTTTAGAATCTACTATATTAAAGAGAAAGAAAACGGCCGAGTAGATACTCTTAGTCGACGACTAGACTATATAAAGAATATAAAGCTAATCTTATTAACTTTACTACGATAAGAGAGAGAATATCTTATATATATATAACTAGTACTTATAGTAGTAGAAGTAGTCTTAGAAGGAGACGACTATCGATTTAATCTAAAAATTAATATAGTAGAATATTACTTCGTAGATAGAGTATATAATGAAGTTATACGTCTAGAAGTTATGAAGTATTATTATAACGACTCATTAATAAGATATCTAGGAGTTAATAAAATAATTAAGCTTATTACCCGATACTACGACCCTTAGAAATATATAAGGTAGGAGATCTAAGAATTTATTAACTAGTGCGAAGTATACGCGTAGACGAAGCACGCGAGATATAGGCCCTACGAACTACTAAAACCGTTATAAGTTCTTAACGAAGCCTAGATATCTATTATATTTAACTTTATTACGAAATTACCTAAATTATAAGAATCTCTTACGGAAGTGACCTACGATAGTATACTAGTAATATACGATAGACTAACGAAGTTTTTATACTTTAGACTATATCTCGAGAAATTAATAGTAAAAGAATTCGTATACGAATTTCTACGAATAGTCTTTATTAATTATAAAATACTAAGAGAGATTATTATAGATAGAGATAAGCTCTTTATATCTAAATTTTAGAAGGTATTAATAAAGCTACTAATAACGAAGTATAAACTATCTACATCGTTCTACTCTTAGATAGACGATTAAATAGAAAGAACGAACTAAACTTTAAAATAATATCTAAGGATATACGTAGACTATAGTTAAATAAACTAAATAAGGCTATTATTAATTACTTAATTTTACTTTAATAATTATAAGTTAGTAATAGAAATAAGTTCATTCTTTACTAACTATAGGTTTTACCCACGACTCGAAGAAGTTATAGACGAAAGCCTAAATTCGAGGGCTAAGAGTATAGTATTAATTATAAAAGAACTACACGAATAACTTAAATTAGATCTACGATTTCTTATAGAAAGAATAGTATAATATACGAATAAAAGAAGAATCGAGAGATCGCTCCTAGAGAAGGGGAACTTCGTCTATCTTTTACGAAAAAATATTAAAATGAAGAGACTAAGCGCGAAGCTAAACTATACGAAACTCGAACTATTTAGAATTAAAGATAAACTTAGAGACGTCATATATCGACTAGAACTACTAAAGAATATAAAGATTTATAACGTATTCTATAAAGTACTTCTTAAACTAGCATCGTAGAACGCTAAAATCATCTAAATACTTTCGCTAGACGAGGAGATAGTACCCGAGAAATATAATGTTAAGAAAGTCCTTAGAAAACGCGTTAAGCGCGGCTAGCCTCAATATCTAATTAAATAGTTAGGATACGACGAATATAAAAATAGCTAGGAACTAAAGATTAACCTTTCGAAGGAACTTCTAAGAAAAATAAGGAAGGATTATTCTAAGTGATTTCTAACGCTAGTAAAGTATTTAGCTATTCATCGTCGAAGGCGAACTTATGAGCTATCGATAGCTTAGGTTTATTCGGCGTATACCCCTTCTCCCGATTAAGGGTATCTAATATCTAGGATTACCGAACTATTATATTACTCTAAGCGCGAGTATACCCTTCTATTTATCGCTAATAATTAGCTAGTCGACGCTCTAGCTTAGTTAACTCGGCTATAAACTTAGTAGTCTTAGTACGTACTTAGGCTATACGGTCGCATAGTCTTTGGGCCCGCTTCGTCATCTCCTTACGCGCCTCACGGCAACGACTCTCTAATTTCTTCTTCTTTCTTTCTAGAGACTAAAACTTCTCCTCGGAATATTAATTATTACACTTTATATTTTTCTAAGTACACTCACTATAGTGAGAATTATCTTTTAGGAGAAAGTAGACGAAGAACGATCTAGTATAATTTAAATAAGGAGTCATAATTAAGAGATCTAGACGTTTTATCTTTTTAGTAAGAAGGCGGCGCTCGAAGAAACGTTAGCGAAAAACCTTACGAATATCTAAGAAAGAAAGAAGGGAAGATATCTTTAGACTTAGATAAATTTAAGCCGGGTAGTGTTTCGCTTTTATATTATCGCTAAGACGAACTCTTAAGATAAGAGTCTAACCGGAGAGAGAATAGTGTTAGACATAGCCTTACGGAAGACCGACTACGAGTCGTATAGGTACGACTCACTACGCTCATTAAATACTTAGAAGAATCTACGGAGAAATAAGGCTAGGTTATATAATATACTCTATTAGCTCTATTAGCTCTGCCGGCTCTATTAATAGAGCGCATAGAGCGCATAGAGCGTATAGAGCGTAAACATTATATATATATCCTTACTACCCTAGGTAGTTATACTCTCTTCGTAGCTAACTTATATTATCTACTAGACTATATAGTTCTTAGTAATAGAGGACTCTACTTATATCTTATATCTTCTCTAATTAGCTTACGCTATCTTAGGATTATTATTAAGAACTCTAACCTAGTTAGAATTAGTAGGGATCCTTAATATACGGCTAGCTCGAAGTACCTCGTTATCCCGGTACTTACGAGGCCGGCCATCTTTATTCTTCGTTATACTACTCGTTATACTTCGGGAAATATAAGATTAAATATATAGCGTAGATAGAAGAAAGACGATAACTAAAACCTCGAAGAGATTTAGTATTAATCGTAATAAGACTTTTTCTAATTAAGGTTTTAGTTATAATACTTAGTAGAAATATAAACTAACTACGAAATGCGGTCTACTTTATCGCTCGCTAACGATACTACATTATAAGAATATTAATATCTAACGATTGAGAGCTAATTATAGATCTTTAAGTCGTCTATCTTTTAAGTTTTATCTAATAGACTATTGTAGTGATAAAGTAATTCTTAACCGTAACTAAGGTCTAATCTAAAGGCTCATTATAGATAAAAATATATACGAGATGGGTACGATGAGTATACTACTTATAGCTTCTTAGGAACGAGAAGTCTAAAGGGGAAGATAGTATTACGGATTCGACTAAACATCGGAACGACGGACGCCTAATATCTTAAATAACGATTAGATTATCGGCTAAGCGTTAATACGACTTAGAGAATATATCTTTATTACTAATATACTTTCTATATAAGAGGTGTATTTCTTCTTCTCTTATACTTTAAGTTATATATAGTATTAATTATATACTATAGAGATATTTAAACACTCTTATCGCTAAACTTTATCTACTTACTAAGAAATCTCTAACACTACTTTAATTTCTTTATATCTACTGCGTTACGTAGATCTTTAATAGTTACTTAGTATAATTTATATTAAGAATCCCTACTAATTCTAACTAGATTAGAGTTCTTAGTAATAATCCTAGAATAGTATAAGCTAATTAAGGAAGATATAAGATATAAGTAGAGTTCTCTATTACTAAGAACTATATAGTTTAGTAAGTAATATAAGTTAGCTATAAAGAGAGTATAACTATCTAGGGTAGTAAGGGTATATATATAATACTTACGCTCTATACGCTCTATACGCTCTATGCGCTCTATTAATAGAGCCGGTAGGGCTAATAGAGTTAATAGAGTATATTATATAATCTAGTCTTATTTCTTTATAGATTCTTCTAAGTATTTAATAAGCGTAGTAAGTCGGGTCCGTACGACTTATAGTCGGTCTTCCGTAAGACTATGTCTAATACTATTCTCTCTTCGATTAAACTCTTATTTTAAGAGTTTATCTTAGCGATAATATAAAAGCGAAACATTATCTAGCTTAAATTTATCTAAGTCTAAGAATATCTTCTCTTCTTTCTTTCTTAGATATTCGTAAGATTTTTCGCTAATGTTTCCTCGAGCGCCGCCTTCTTACTGAAAAGATAAAACGTCTAGGTCTCTTAATTATAGCTCCTTATTCGAATTATACTAGATCGTCCTCCGTCTACTTTCTTCTAAAAGATAATTCTCGCTATAGTGAGTATACTCGGAAAAATATAAAGTATAATGGTTAATATTCCGAGAAGGAGTTTTAGTCTCTAGAAAAGAAGAAGGAGAAATTAGAGAGTCGTTGCCGTGAGGCTCGTAAGGGGATGGCGAAGCGGGCCCGGAGACTATGCGACCGTATGATCTAAGTGCGTACTAAGGCTACTAAGTTTATAGCCGAGTCGGCTAAGCTAGAGCGTCGGCTAGCTAGCTATTAGCGATAAATAGAAGAATATACTAGCGCTTAGAGTAATATAATAGTTCGGCAATTCTAGGTATTAAATACTCTTAATCGGGAGAAGGGGTATACGCCGAATGAACCTAAGCTACCGATAGCTCGTGAGTTTATCTTCGACGATGAATAGCTAGATGCTTTACTGGCGTTGGGAACCACTTAGGGTGATTCTTTCTTATTTTCTCTAGAAGTTCCTTCGAAAGGTTGGTCTTCGATTCCCAGCTATTTTTGCACTCGTCGTATCCTAACTATTTAATTAGATATTAGGGCTAGCCGCGCCTAACGCGTTTTCTAAGAACTTTCTCAACATTATATTCCTTAGGTATTATCTCCTCATCTAGCGGAAGTGTTTAGATGATTTTAGCGTTCCGCGGTGCTAGTTTAAGAAGTACTTTGTGAAATACGTTGTGAATCTTCATATTCTTTAATAGTTCTAGTCGGTATATAACGTCTCTAAGTTTATCTTTAATTCTAAATGGTCCGAGTTTTATATAGTCTAGCTTCGCGCTTAGTCTCTTCGTTTTAATGTTTTTTCGTAAAAGGTAGACGGGGTCCCCCTTCTCTAGAAGCGGTCTCTTAATTCGTTTCTTATTTACGTAGCTTACCATTCTTTCTATGAGAAATTATAGATCTAACTTAAGTTATTCGTGTAGTTTTTTTATAGTTAATGCTATACTCTTAGCCCTCGAGTTTAGACTTTCGTCTATAACTTCTTCGAGTCGTGAGTGAAAATTATAGTTAGTAAAGAATGGACTTATTTCTATTACTAACTTATAATTATTAAAGTAAAATTAAGTAACTAGTAATAGTCTTATCTAGTTTATCTAACTATAGTTTACGTATATCCTTAGATATTATTCTAGAGTTTAGTTCGTTCTTTCTATTTAATCGTTTATTTAAGGGTGAAACGATGTGAATAGTTTATGCTTCGTCATTAGTAGCTCTATTAATGTCTTCTAAAATTTAGATATAAAGAGCTTATCTCTATCTATAATAATCTCTCTCGGTATTTTATGATTAGTAAAGACTATTCGTAGAAATTTATATACGAATTCTTCTACTGTTAATCTCTTAAGATATAGTCTAAAGTATGAGAACTTCGTTAATCTATTATATATTATTAGTATACTATCGTAGGTTACTTTCGTGAGGGGTTCTTATAATTTAGGTAGTTTCGTAATGAAGTCGAATGTAATAGATATCTAGGCTTCGTCGGGGACTTATAACGATTTTAGTAGTCCGTAGGGTCTATGTCTCGCGTGCTTCGTCTACGCGTACACTTCGTACTAGTTAATAAATTCTTAGATCTCTTATCTTATATACTTCTAAGGGTCGTAGTGTCGGGTAATAAGCTTAATTATCTTATCGGCTCCCGGGTGTCCCATTAATAGGTCGTTATAATAATGCTTCATAACTTTTAGGCGTATAACTTCATTATGCACCCTATCTACGAAGTAATATTCTATTATATTAGTTTTTAGATTAAATCGATAGTCGTCTTCTTCTAAAATTACTTCTACTACTGTAAGCATTAGTTATATATATATAAGGTATTCTCCCTCTTATCGTAGTAAAGTTAATAAGGTTAGCTTTATATTCTTTATATAGTCTGGTCGTCGACTAAGAATATCTACTTAGTCGTTTTCTTTCCCTTTAATATAGTAGATTCTAAAGTTATGTATAGCGAGTATTTCTATCTATCGCACTTATCTTCTATTAAGTGTTTTAGTCGTGTTTCAGTATAAAAGGTTCTTATAATTCGAATAGACCTTCACTAAATATTTAGATTCTTCTAAATATACTCTCTAATATCTAAATACTTTCACTATAGCGAGTAATTCTTTATCGTAAATATCGTAGTGAAGCTCTAGTTCTATTATTTTTCGTGAGAAGTAGGCGACTAGCCTAATCTTCTCGTCTTATTCTACCTATGTGAGGACCGTAGCGATCGCGCCATCTAATGCATTCGTCTTAAGGAGTGTCTATAGATCTAAGTTAAAGATCGTAAGAATCGGGGCCTTAGTAAACGCTTTCTTAAGATTCTTAATCGTCTATTTAGTAAGCTCTATTAAAGTAAAGATCGCGACTCCTTTCTTTATTAGGTTTATTAGGGGTGTAGTGATTCGCGAGTAGTTTCGTATGAACTTTCGATAGAAGTTAGCGAATCCTAGGAACGCTTATAGTTTCCTTAGTGTGGTTAGTTCTAGCCATTCTAATATACTTTTAACCTTATCGAGGTTTATCTTAAGTTCTTCTCGGGTAACTATATATTCTAAGAATTTAACACTATCTTTATGAAATTCACACTTTTCTAGCTTAACCGGTAACTAGTATTTCTAAAGGGTCTCTAGCACCTTCGTTACGTGTTCTATATACTTCTTATAGGTCTTAGAGTAGATTAATATATTATCTAAGTATACGACATAGAATATATTAAGGTATTTTCTTAATACATTGTTAATTAGTGCCTAAAACGTTGCTAGGGCGTTGGTGAGTCTAAATAACATCACACAGTACTCGAATAATTCATATCGAGTTCTAAAAGTCGTTTTTCACTCCTCGCCTTCTTTCATACGTATACGGTAGTACGCGTCTCGAATATCGAGTACCGTAAAGTATCTAGTATCTCTTAGCCGGTCTTATAGCTCATCGATTCGTAGTAGCGAATAGATATTCTTAATAGTAATATCATTAAGCTTTCGATAGTTCACATATAATCGAAGTTTTCCATCTTTCTTTAGAGCGAATAGAATCGAATATTCTACTTCTAATTCCGATGGTCGAATGTAGTCTTTAGCTATATTTTCTTTAAGATATTCTCGTAGAGCGACTTACTCTTTTTTCGATAGAGAGTAGAGAGATTCGAATATAGGTTATTTTCCCTCCTAAAGATATATTTCGTAGTTCTATGGCTTATATTCTAGTAGTGCATTAGTTCTTATCTTTTTCTCGAACACTGATTTTAAGTATACGTATTGTAGTGGACATCCCATAGTCGCATTATTAAAAACTCGTGCCGGTCGCACCTAGACCGTTTTCTTTACGTGGGTTTATACCGCCCCCATTTCTATTTCTGGGGTTTTATTATCGTGGTCGTAGTTATCGAACCGCACCTAGGATTTAGTCTAGTTAATAACGGGGTTATAATATTTTAGCTATAGTATTCTAAGAACTATATCGTATTTTATATTCATAATATTAAGATCTAGCTTTTCCTAGTGATCATCGATCGTTAGTTGCACTACTTTTAGCTCGTGCGTAAATTATGTCATAATTATTCCATCGAATTCAGTAATTAAGTTAGATTTTAGCCTTAGAACTTTCTAGCCTTATAGCTTCTCTACTACCCTCGTGTGTACGAGGTTTCCCGTACATTCTAAATCTATTAGGATACTAACTTCTTAATCTTTAAGTGTCTCTCTAAGAAATATAGCCCTAGCGTTAGATCTCATAACCGTATTCACTTCGAGTTTTAACTTTCGTCTTTCTTCTCTAATCCTAACTAAACGTACGCCTTTACTATTAATCTTCTAGCGCTAACGTTTTCTAAGAGTATACTTTCGGTGATATAGGTGCCTCTTATTCTCTCATTAACCTAGTTTTTTAGCCAGTGGAGGTGGTTTATTCTTTCATCTTAAGGTTATAATACGTCGTAGTTATGATCGCCACAACGTTAGATTAACTCGGTGTAGGTCTATTATACTTCGATAGCCGTTATACCTAGCTTCTCGGGCTATAAATAGTCGAGATACTGCTCGTGGAGGTGTGGAATTAATCGGAGTAAATAACTATAAACGCGGTTATAAGGAAATAGTCCGGCGATAAGTACGTTAAGTAAAGTTTCGATATATCGTGGGACTAGAACTCCTCGTTCCCGATATACGCGTATAGTTATCTATACCCCGGCTTCTACTTAATTCATAATCCTTATGTAATTAATTCGTTCGCGAACTTCTTCTTCTAAAAGTCTCGTTATTCTAGCGATATCTAGGATATCTCTTTCGGTGAGAGATCGTAGGAAGGCCTCTTCTTAGTCTATAGCCTCCCTTACTTCGCGGATAATCTATTCCGTCTACGCTATCGTCGCTATAACTCGTTTAGTGGCTTCTCGAATTAATTATCTAATTTCTTTCTTCGTGAGGGATTCTTTAGATCTTTATATTTAGCTTTCTCTAGTGTAATCGGGGTCTAAGTCGTATTTAGAATTAGCTATATTATATTCGAGTGACGTCGTATCATCGGAAGAAATCTAGATTAGTAGTTATCTCTATGGATTTTCTCCTTAGTGTGCGTGTATAAAATCTAGGTATGTGTTAGCCCATGAATATTCTCGACTTCGGTATATATAAATCTTAAAGATTGTTTCTATATCTACCGATAATTCGTCTAGTTCGTACACCGTGTGATTATGTTCCGTAATTCGACGTAAATAGTAGGGGTCGGAGTATAGTTTTCTTATTCAATACTTAGTCTAAATATAGATCTTATTAGTAGTAATTCCCGTAATGATCGCTTTCCCTTAATCTATAGAGTCGCCTAGACGTATATATTCTTCTTTAGCTATATTAACTTCTAGGGCTGTTTTAACGACTTTCTCCTACTTCGATTACTTTTCTACGGTAGCGATCTACTTCTTCTTCTATTTATATTTCTTTACGTAGTGTCCTAGCTTCCCGCAGCTATAGTAGATAATCTCTTTCTTTTTTCCGAAAGATTCCTTTAGTTTATTCTTTCTAAGGTTATTTCGCCGTTTCTACGCCTAGCTTAGGTTCATAGATTAGAGTCTATAGTACGGTTTACGTCTTTTCTAGATGTTTATCTATTAAGTCTTCGTAGCTTATATCTTTCTAGGGTTATAAGGTTCTTATTATCGGTATTCTTTAATATCGTTATCTTCTTTAATAGCGGTAGTAATTTAGTTCTCTAGGGTGGTCTTTTTAAGATGTCGTAGTTCCCACTTAATCTTTAGTTTTAGTTCTTCTCTAAAGATCGGAATAGTAATGTTATTCTACTATTCTAGAGCTATATTTAGTGTTCTAAATTTTATCGCGTACTCTTAAACTAATCCCGTCTATTAGAGGCTCACTATTTTCTTTTAGGCTTTCTTTTTCTCATTCTTTACTCTAAATACTAGCTTTATCGTTTCCTTAAACTCTATGAACGTTTCGAATAGATTAATAGTTTCGTCTTCCCTGTCGTCTCCTTCGTTTTCTATATAATCCTTAATAAAGGGTCTAAGCCATGTCTTAGCGTCTTCTTCGAAATAGCTTCCTATAAAAAGAATCTTCTATAAGTCGTTCTGGAAGTTAGTGGGGTTCATTAGAATATACATATTCACATAGTGACTAAAGGGTATAAGCTTAGACTCCACGCCGTTAAAGGGCTTAGGTGGGTTACTAATCTTCCCTTTACTAACTATTAATGGTACGTCTCTGGATGAGCTTACCACACTTGTCCCGTACGCCGGTGGTAGTGCGCTGGCCGTAGTTCTTAGGGTGCTTAGTGTTAGTCTTGGTGCACTCGAGGTTATCGACATCGTGTTATCGTTGAGTGATAGTCGTGCAGTACGTTGCGTAAGTTCGTCTATAGGTGAGGCGGGTCGGTTCGGTCTGCTTATATGGGTTGCCTTCCGCAACGGGGGTGGTAGCTAAAGTGTTAAGGATCTCTACTGATCCTAACTAGGTTAGGGTTCTCAGCAACAATCCTAGGATAGTATAAGCTGGTTGAGGAAGACACAAGGTATGAGCAGGGTTCTCTATTACTAAGAACTATATAGTCCAGTAGATAACATAAGTTGGCTATAAAGAGAGTGCAACTATCTAGGGTAGTGAGGGTGTATATATAATGCTTACGCTCTGTGCGCTCTATGCGCTCTGTGCGCTCTGTTGACAGAGCCGGCAGGGCCAACAGAGCCAACAGGGCATATCACATAACCTAGCCTTGTTCCTTCGTGGATCCTTCTAAGTGTCCAATAAGCGTGGTGAGTCGGGCCCGTGCGACTCGTAGTCGGTCTTCCGCAAGGCTGTGTCTAATAATTTAGCTTTATAACTAACTCGTAGATATACTCCTCGACCGAGAGTAAGTAGTTATTCTCTCGTCGATAAATATTCTACGTATCTTACGCTTATCGCTTACTTCGACCGACTTAGAGTTAATACTTTAAAAATATTAGAGATTTCTTAGTAAGTAGGTAGAATCTAACGATAAGCGTATATATAAAATATCTCTATAGTATAGAGTCGATATTATATACGACTTAAAGTATAAGAGAAGGAAGGGTGCGCCTCTTATGTGGGAAGTGTACTAGTAATATAGATGCACTCCTTAAGTCGCACCTCTTAGTTAGTGACCTAATTACTCTTCGATGTATTAGACGTCCGTCCTTCCGATGTTTAACCGAATCCATAATACTAGGGTATGAGAATTTATATACTTCTTTCTACAGTAGCTTTCGACTTTCGACTTTCCTAAGCCTTAGTCTCCATCTCCACGACTTCTGCATTAACTAGAGTCTTGTCAAGTCTAGCCCTCTCTTCAGCCGAGAGATGAGTGAGGTCGATAGCAATCTCATCACCGAACTTCTTCCCCACTTCTTCGAGTGCTAGACCCTTAGTCTCTGGGTAGAACAGCGCCATAATCGTAGCTCCGAACAGCGGGACAATAATAAATATTAGGTAGTATTTCCAGCCGATGTTGTTGAAAGCGACGGGGGCACACATAGTGTATATCAAGCTGAAAGCGAACAAACCAGACACGCTGAATCCGGCGCCTTGAGCGCGGATAGAAGTCGGGAAGATCTCAGAAGAGTAGACATAAGATGAAGCGTCCATCGAGCCGCCGAAGAAAGTCACAACTATTTTCGAGTCAGCTGGAGAGCGGGGATATAGATTGGAGGAAGACATACACAAATAGAGGAAGAAGACGCCAAATCCATTTCCGACTCGGTTGTCTGTTCCGCCATATCTTGCAAGACAAGCAGTAAACCCAGCAACGGAGACGGAACAGCCAATCTAACACATCAGTAGTCGCTCTTAAAAAATCACCAAGTGGCATACCTGTCCAACAACCATAATTGGGATGCGGCCGACCTTGTCGAGTAGAAGAGCATTAACAAAGTTCATGAAGGCGGCCCAGGTATCCCAGAGGGCGTACAGCATGAGAGGCATTGCCCCATACAGACTGAGCCCGTTGTAAAGAAGGACTTGGTAGTTGTTTATGACCAAGCAACCTAAAATACTTTAGTGAAGTGAAAAGGTGCTTCATTTGTTTCAGCAATACCTGTACTCTGAACTAAACCACTGTGATAGTCAACCTATTGTCAGCAAATGTCTTCATCTCAGTGGTGGCGACCCGGATCGCAGGTTATCAGTCAACCCGCGAACCTTTGAATGGATTGTATTCTTTATAACAGATGAAGAGATAGTCGTCTGAGTAAACTCACAGAAGGAGAAATCCGAAGAGCAAGCGCTTTCGGTACGACTTCCTGGAGAACAAGAGAACCCAGCCCCTAACCCAGCCTTGTCTCCAGCCTTCGCGCTTTTCTAGGTCCAGTTGTTGACGGATTTGATAGAGCTCTTCGCGGGCAATAGTGTCGTCTTCATCCTCTGGTTGGTGGTGCAATCGTTTAAGGATTTCGAAACCCTGCTCTTGCATATCGTTTGCCACTAGGTATCGAGGCGACTCAGGAAGCCATGGAGACCCGATCAAAAGACAGAGGGGTGGGACAATTTGGAGGGCTAGGCAGAGACGCCACTGAGCCACTTGGTTCTTCAAGAAATAGCAGCCATAGCCTGTCCATCCCGCCAGTCCCTGCATCCGGAGTGAGAAAGAGCGAGATGGAGGAAGGGAGACGCTTACGTATCCGACGCAGAGAATAAACCCGTGGCTACCCACCATTCTTCCGCGTGAGTGGGCAGGGGAAACTTCTGACTGATAGAGTGGCGTGATGACATTGACCATGCCAACTCCCATTCCCATCATGAAACGAGCGACCAAGAACATGGCAATGTGAACTGATCCGGCCTGAAGGGCACCTGCAACGATACAAATACAAGCGGTGATTTGTATAGACCTCTTCCTGCCCACCTTGTCGGCCAGCCAGGTGATGAGATAGCAGCCTATGAATCCTCCTCCTGCGAAGAGGCCATTTGTTGCTAAGCACAAAAAGTCAGCCACATTTTATAAATCGTTCAATGTCTGGTTCTTTGAACCCTCACCCCCAGTGATTCGAGAGCCACCGCTTGACTTGATGTCAATATTGAAATACTGGAAGAAAGACGGCAGGCCAATGACAGCGCCAATGATTGCAGAGTTGTACCCATAAGTCAGAGACCCGAACGTCACGAAGAAGACGACGAGAAAATTGTACTTGTTCGCTGCACCCATGTTGAAGGTTCCTGAAGCTGAAAAAGAGCTGTTCAGGCGATTGTTCTGGGGTCCATGTCCAGCTGCAGTTTTTATGCCAGCTTCTGCAAAGGTCTGGAAGGGTGTTCTGGAATAGGTGGTTGCTCTGAGTTTCTCCAAGATTCGGCAGTTTCATAACCAACCCCTTTACCCCGAGTAAAGGGTATAGTGAAATAAGCGATATCGCCCGTCGGCGAGACATTTAACGAAGTTGGGGTATATTTTGGCCCTGGAGGTCACGGTGCAGGATGGATACTTTTCTGAGTAGTCATCTGAGTCTGGTCTTCAAAACCCGCATGCTAATACTGTTCGAACCCCCCTACCTGGCTTCCCCACAACGCGACATCTCCGCAAAGTTGGGGAAGGCGACAAAGAACGTTATGGAGTTGGGGGTAATAAGCTGGCCATGACATGACTTCTATTCACGTCACCTAAGGACCATGGAAGCGAGATTCCTCCACAAAAGCTAGGGTAGCCCCAACTAGCAGCCAGCGGCAGATCGCAATGAAAGTGTACTGCGGGCCAAGCCGTCCGATGGCCTTTTGAGTTGGACAGGCACCGAATGGGCAAAGCCGCCGGGCCTTGCTGGGGTAGCTGGGTTGCCAGCACTGTGGACCAAGTACTCAGTACGAGCAGTACGAGGCAGCAGTCCAGGGCAAATCATTGTTGAGTGGCAGCTGGACGCCTTAGCCAGCATTTATGTGGGGCAGCACCAAAGCGCGTCCTCGAGCGGGAGTTACATCTCTCTGGTTTCCTGGAGGTGGAAGAATAACGCTAATGGAAGGGGGAAATGGAGAATGTCGAAGTTGAAGTTGAGTTTGAAAATGTGGCTGATCCTCGAATACGACGGTCGAGCCCTTAACTAAGGACAAGGCGTGTCTATCTCACATCGCAGTCGGCGCGGGTGGTTGCCGTCCGAGCCGTAACGCATGACGTCACTCAATTTTGATCTCCCTAAGAGTGTCTAAGAACTCGAATACAAGCGATAGCGATTTGAAAGATGGTCAACAACAGCAACAAAAGGCAGGGTGGCATGAAGTAGTACGCACGCATTATACGGCTCTCGCAGAAGTTATCATCAGCACCAACCATGACAATCCGGAGGAGGACCATATTATCTTAGCGGTTGTGTCTCCTCCCTCGAGGAATGTTTCGTGTTCACCCGTCTTCTGAATCGATACATCGTCTTGAAGACCTGTTAACCATCCCCTACGCTGGAGCAGGAGGGCCTATCGAATGCCAGTATCAAGGTCAAATAATATTTGAGTACGTTTGTCGGGACGCCCTGCTACGACAGGGTCGGCTATAACCTCAGCACATTATCATCCAATAGAGAGTCCTTGACAGCCAATTTCCAAGCAAGGGACGTCAATGTACATCCGCACATGATCGATGCCTGTTCATTGTATCATATCGTCGGACACTCGTATGGAAAAATCCCCCTGCGGGAATGTCTGCACTATATCTTGGAAAAATGAATCGGCTGGCTAGAGCAATACATATCAAATCCGGGGTTGTGTTATGTAACACAAGCACAGAGGGCATAAGTATTATCCCGAGTCATCCCAGGTATCGATCTCGTCATCGTATCGTCTCCCAGGACATCGACGGAGAGGAACCCACCAATTTCAAATCGAGACTAGAATGACCGACGATGAATGACCGACGAGGAATGGGATGCCGCGATCGAGGCTGTTGGACGGACTCGTAAGAATGGCGTCAAGAGAAAAGAAACCCACTAGAGCGCGAAGACCATGGCGAAGAAGCAGCGGCTTGAGCAGCATCTATTTCATGGAGAAATATGGGCATGATAGGGTGTAACAGCGCTGTAGACTCCCATAAGATATATGGCGAGGGAGTGAAGTTGGGCTGCGGGGCGGACGAGGAGAGGTCAAGATCGAGGCGATTTATCTGGCATTTGGAAATATACGGCTATTAGATGGTGAAGGCACATGTTGATCTGGTGGGGGAAGAGGATGAGTCGTACGAGTGGCAGCAGCAATGGCAACGTCATCAAATTTAAGGATTTGATGGACTTGGGACGTGATATCTTAACGAGGAAACTTAAATTGGTGGGTGACACTGTCCGATTGGCTCTACAGAGGTACAAAGCGGTACAGAACTTCCAGCGATAGATATAAAGTGGAGGTTAATAGATACAGAGAGATGGTTGGATAGATAAAGCCACAAACGGGACTGAAATGGAGATAATAGACGAATGGCCGCGTCTGCTGTCAACGTAAGCAAACTGAAATTGATGGTGCTTATGATCCAACACTATCCGACGCCAATCAAAGTTTGGTCTCGCAATCAATGGTGCATTAGACAAGATCCGGGGCCCATTGAAAGTCTATCAGGCGCCCGTCATTTTCAGTCTTTGTCGCCCTTCTCAATTCTTCACCTTCGCATACACCAACCGACTATGTGGTTGTTTGCTCTGGCTATTCTCGTCCTCCCAAAGACCGCTCAAGCAACAGCGTTGCCTCCTAGCGAACTTGTCGACCAAGTCCGCAATGCAAACCATGTATTCAACGCCATCCACTCGTCAATGAGACAATGGGGTTCTTCCATCTATCACAATGGCATGTCATTTTTCCCGGCCCTGGTTCCAGCAGGAATACAGTTCTATCATGGCAACCCCAACCAAGAGCCCGTCCAAGGTCTAGAATGGCTAGCATTCGAGCCTGAACATGCTATCATTTTTGCGAGAAGATTGCACAGGCCGTATGAAGCCGTGCTGCCACAGATGGGGGAAGAGACAGAGTTTACGAACCAGCTCGGTTTCGGAAGAATAACTTCCTCTGCCCAGAAAGCCGCAAAATTCTCTCTGAATTCAGTGACTGAAAGCTATGATCGTCATTCCATGCCCGAAAGACCCGATATCCCTCAGGTCCACCCAGGGTGGCTTCACACATACCGAACGAAAGAAGCAACACCCTTGCTCTACATTGACGGCATGTCAGCCGGCAAATGCGACAAAGGCACCCTCGATTCTCAAGATGTATTACTTTTGAATGCTAGCGTCGGAGGTGGCGGTATGCTATGGGAGAGAAAACGCGCGAATGGACTCTGCAAATTGGCACATGAGCGTTGGAACGGGAAGATCAAGGGGTTTATTCGCATGGAGGCTGGTTTCGAGATCATCATGTGCTCGTTCTCTGACTCTTTGGATTTCGTGCAGTCGGTCAGGGCTGGTCAATTTTCTCTAGGAGGGGCTACGTCAGATTCCTCCGAGAAAGGCTTCGACTGGGCAATATGGAAATGGATCAAGTTCATAGCGTCTCGTTATGACGGCATTGGCGGGAGGAGAGTGAGACTGGACTATGATCATTTTTTTACGGCATACACCTATGATTTCGACCTTTTCTCAGGCAAGACCGACTTGCCTAGGCTGCAAAATATTTCGGCCGAAGCTCTAGATAGAGCCCGGGACGATGTCGACAGAATGGTGCGGTCATGGGATCCTCTCAATATCTTGGATGAGAAGAGCCCAGTCGACTGGCAGAGCATTGCAGATATGGTGGTTGAACGCTATGCTGGAGTACTGAAATACCTGCTGGGAGGCACATTGACGAAAGTTGAAGACCTTCTGGAGGAGCTGGAACTGATTCTACGTGTCTTTATCGACTCAGACGCACGAAACAAGACGGCCGAGGTGGATCGCTGCGTAGCCCAGTTCAATCCAGGTGAAGGTCGCATCTCGACCTCGATCGTAGGCAACTCGATACAAGCTGTGACGAGGGAAATCTGCGAGACCCTATTCGCTGCGTTCGACGTGGACGTAACGCTATCACAGGCAATGGATAAGTTGCGGTCGCTCACCGAGTACCTGAATTGGTCGGTGTGGAAAAAGTGTCCTCAGTGCGCGTTCAATGAGGTCTGTTTTATACCAATGTGGCCGTTCGGCACGGCGGAAGATCGGGAGCACCCACGCTGTAGAAATTCCAGTGAGTTGAGTCGGAGAATGGGCTACTGGGGGAATCCTCGTTCCCGTTGAAATTGACATGCCTCAGATGGGGATTCGATATTTGCCCTGTGGAGGTCTATGAAAACATTCATCAAAGTCCATACAGACTGAACCCGCACTGCTGCATCGGCCGCAAGTTTTCGGGTTGCCCCCTTAGATACCCAAGCGAGAAACCATACATGAGTGAGCATCCGAGGCAGGACCAAAGACGCACAGACTCTAATATCTTGTCGACGCTCGGTTGTTCTCTTCTCGGCTAGCAGTCCCCGCACGAAGCGGCAGCTGTGCTGTTGACCCTATTCGTGCAATATTGTACTAAATAGGTTGCAGTCGAATCGATGTTCGACTGAACCTCGTTTTCGGCTCTATGGAGGCTAAGAGGAAAGTAAAACAAGCTCAGGCTCACCTGATGATGCTCGTTGAGAAAAAACATTGCGGGGTAACTTCGCGGTGAGAAAAGGACGACGTTCTCGGAGAGATGAAAAGAAGTAGAAGCAACTCTTTTGCTTTGAGTTGACCGAGTAACCGCTGAGAAAGAGCAATGGAAATGGGGCAGATTCGAGAGTACAAGATAAACGTACCACAAGAGAGGTTGGACCGCCTCAATCGCCAACTCGATGAGTATCAGTGGCCGACGGAGCTCGAAGCTGCAGGATGGGATTATGGCTCCCCACTGTAGGACAAAGGTTTTAATACATGAGTGATTCTGCTGACCTGCCTGCGTTTAGGGCTGATATCCAGCGTTTCGTGAAGCACTGGAGAACAACTTTCGACTGGCGGGCCCAGGAACGTCGAATGAACGAGCTCCCAAACTTTGAAACTACTGTCCATGTTGATGGCTTCGGGGACATTGACATGCACTTTCTGCACCAGAAGAGTGATGTGAAGGGTGCCATTCCCCTCTTGTTTGTCCACGGGTGGCCTGGGAGCTTTCTGGAGGTTACCAAGATGCTTCCGATGCTTAAAGGCGGTGATGGCAAACCGGCATTCCATGTTGTTGCTCCCTCGCTCCCAAACTATATTTTCTCCGGTCCGATGTTGAAGAGGGGCTTCTCCATAGGGAGATACGCCGATGCTTGCCACCACGTCATGTTGAAGCTTGGCTATGACCAGTATGTGACTCAAGGAGGGGACTGGGGGTATCTAATCACCCGAGCGCTTGCGTACTTGTACCCAGAACATGTCAGGGGTACTCACGTCAACTGGGCGTGGGCTGCGAGGCCTGAATTCACGGCAGAAAACCCAGAGCCGGAGTATTCCGAGCGGGAGAAAAGACAGATCAAGCAAGGTGAAAGATGGTATCCATTTGGGACAGGAGAAGGGTATGCCGTTCGTCTCTTTGTGACTGCGTTGAGGCACTAACCTCCAATTTTCACTTCTTAATTAGGCGTGGTTATATTGCCATTCAGTCGACTCGGCCCGCGACCATCAACTTTCTCATTTCTTCCAATCCGATTGGCTTGATGGCATGGATATGGGATAAACTCGTTGACTGGTCCGACAGCTATCCCTGGACAGAGGAGGAAGTGTGCTTGTGGACATCCATGTATGTATTTTCGCGTGCCGGGGCTGATGCAGCTTCGTACATCTATTACGAGGCTTTGCATGACACCACCGAGATCACGGTTCCTGTTGTGCAAGGATACATCGACGTGCCGTTAGGTATTGCAGATTTCCCTGTAGAGATATGCAACAATCCGAAAGCATGGCGACATACAATGGGACCGATAGTGTATCAGAAGGTCTTCGACAAAGGAGGTCATTTCGCAGGATGGGAGAGGCCGCAGGACGTGGCAGAGGGGTTGTGTGAGATGTTTGGAAAAGGAGGAGGAGCGTACGGTGTGGTTGAAGGAAGAGATGGATATTAATCGTCGCGCTTTGTCCTGTGAACGGACTTGATAATTACTATGATGATGATGACCCAGAAGGACCTCATCGGGCCAAGGAAAATATTGAAATCCACAAGACGCAAATTGAATCACAAATGGGTTGCTCTGACATGTGATCCCTTTCCGCAGCCCCGAGTTGTTTCCGAATCAAATCCCCCAACGCAATCATCTCCTGCCTGCGTTTTTGTCTCTTTTCAAGACAGGCGAGTCCTAGTACAAACACAATCGAAGCATGGCGGCCAAGGGGACTAGTGAACATCTTCGAGATGCGCCGACAACATCAGACTCTTATTACGACCTCGGGTCTTTCAGTCGACCTGTAAGCACGAACAGCAAAGACGCCCAACTTTGGTTTGATCGTGGTCTGGTTTGGAGCTACGCCTTCAACCATGAGGAATCAGCGGAATGCTTTAGAAAGGCCAGTGCGATTGATCCTGGCTGCGCCATGGCCTACTGGGGCCTTGCCTATGCCCTAGGTCCAAACTACAACAAACCGTGGGAATTCTTTGATGGGGAGGAACTCGAGTCCACTGTGACTCGGACACATGCTGCTGTCCAGAAAGCGAAGGCGGAAGCAATCAATGCCACGGCGGTCGAAAAGGCACTGGTGGAGGCCCTCGAATTCCGATACCCTCGCTCGCAAGTGCCTGCTGATTGCTCGGTCTGGAATCAACCGTACGCCGATTCCATGCGGTCTGTTTATAATGCATTCCCTGACGACCTTGATGTGGCAGCCCTCTACGCCGACGCTCTGATGAATCTCTCCCCTTGGAAACTTTGGGACTTATCGACTGGACGCCCGGCTTCTGGGGCGCACACGATAGAGGTGAAGAAGGTCCTCGATCACGCCTTAACTCTAAAGGCCGGATTGCAACATCCCGGCTTGTTACATCTCTACATCCACCTCATGGAAATGTCCGGCTCCCCTGAGCTCGCTATGCCCATAGCAGACCATTTGAGAGGGTTGATACCAGATGCCGGTCATCTGCACCATATGCCGACTCATCTCGACATACTTTGCGGCGACTTTCGCCGAGCGATCGCTTCGAATACAGATGCAATCCGCGCGGATAACAGGTTTTTGGCTCGCGCTGGGCCCCTAAACTTCTACACTCTCTATAGATGCCACAATTACCATTTTCGCCTTTACGCTGCTATGTTTGCTGGCCAGTCAAGAGTAGCGTTAGAAACTGCCGGCTGGATCGAGGCAACGGTCCCGGAAGCCCTCCTTCGCGTCAGTTCACCGCCAATGGCCGACTGGCTGGAAGCTTTCCATGGGATGCGTGTGCACGCGCTCATTCGCTTCGGCCTGTGGCAGGAAATTTTTGACCTTCCACTCCCCAAAGATCAGGGGCTTTACTGTGTGACAACAGCCCTGATACACTATGCAAAAGGCGTCGCATTAGCAGCCACTGGAAGAGTGGAGGAAGCTGAGAAGCAGCGCATCCTCTTCGATGACGCAATGTTGCGTGTCAAGTCAACTCGGACGCTTTTCAACAACACCTGTCTTGATATTCTTGCGATCGCCCGTTCAATGTTGGATGGTGAATTGGAATATCGCCGGCGAAATTTCGACGCTGCATTTGATCATCTCCGGAGATCCATTGCTCTCGATGATGCACTTCCCTACGACGAGCCTTGGGGGTGGATGCAACCTCCTCGACATGCTTATGGTGCTCTCCTCTTGGAACAGGGTCACACCGAACTAGCCGCAGCAGTGTATAGTGCTGATCTGGGATTCGACGACACGCTTCCGCGAGCTCTCCGCCACCCAAACAACGTTTGGGCTCTCCATGGGTACTATGAGTGTCTAATGAAGTTGGGTCGTATAGCGGAAGCTCGACTCATTAGACCACAGCTGACGCATGCCACTGCTATGGCCGATATACCGATCAAGTTCTCCTGCTTTTGCCGCACAGACCACGCAAATGGGTCAACATACGATCCTTCTGCGTGATTGGGCCATGAATTCGACTATATTCGTCGCCTCCTTGTCCTTTTCTTCGCTTTCTATTCGACCGCTGACCTTTTGCCATGCACCATTGAGATACGAGAAGATATGCTTCAAATGTTTTGAGAGCCTTCACATTCCTTTGTCAAGCTATTCTCTGGCTTGCTTGGGACTGGCCATTTTGGTTCAAGCTGAAGGAGAAAAAGGCATGGCAAGTGATGTCAATATAGATCCCACACCAACGAAGGCAGTTCATCGACTGATTTTCCTTTATATCACTCCCGGCTCTGCGTTAAATGTGGCCGACTGAGTCGAGCTCAAATTCTCCGCGTTAGCAAGCACTAAACCATTGACATCGGCAACTTATGGCTCTGCCTCGTCGGCCTGGGTTAGGGCTCGTCGGCTGGACAAGTGCCTTCAGCGACGTGACTGACGCTGGGAGGACTGTTGGTAAGTTTATCGCCATTAGACACCAATGCTACGCCTCAAGCACTTCTGGGTGATGAACCCCCAAAAGAGTGGCTCTATCAACATGATCGCAGGTTGCCCTGTAACCCTAGATTTCAACCCAGTTGGGAATCCAGCACGGACCGCCAAGAGCAAAGCTTTCCCTCACAAGAGCTTCAGAAGTTGAGAAGAATCATTGCGAGTTGATCGGCTTTGTTTGCTGCCTTGCCAAGGGCGAGATCCCTTTTAGGGTGGATCAAGCCGTGTGAGATCATTTTTGCCTCATGTTCGATTGGTGTACTCCTTAAGAGAATTTAAAGAACATGGAAAAGTGGCTGAGTCCCCATGCACTGTAGACGAATGGATTGCTGACAGACCGGAACCAGAGCAATCTGCTGCAGTGCACTTTGTCGTTATTGCCAGGGAAATAGTCTTAAGGCGATGTGCCCCTTGGGGTCTGAGGTTGGGGTATTTCCGAAGTGAGGACAAATTGTCGTACAGTACCCATCACTCCGCAGAGTGCGCTCGCTTAGGTGAGAATTGTTGGGTACAGGCGGGGATTTGATGCCGTGGAGGCCCTTCTCCGCATGCATCCACTGGCCAGGGGTCTTGGCCTGTTAAAAGCCCTCTAGTCAAGAGTCCCTCTGCCCGCTGTCGCCGCTCGCCGTAGCACTTATCTACCTAGGTAAGCCGTCATCCCCTCAAACAATCAATGATTCTTCCACCCACTGGCACTCGCAGATATTTTGGCGGCGGTTGGGACCATGGACAACTTCCACGACTTAATCAGGAACCAAGCCCTTCTCTCCTCGGCCTGCATCAAGCAAGCGGCAACTCTTACCGGCGCATCCAACAGTCAAGAAAAGCGCTACCGATGCACAGATTGCGGGCAGGGGTTTTCACGAGCTGAACACCTGAAGCGTCACCAGACTCGGCGTAAGTTGCCACGAAAAAGTTGTGCATTACGACTGACAACCCCTTTAAAGATACTGGAGCCAAACCATTCTCTTGCGTTTTCTGCTCGCGGGACTTTTCGCGAAAGTACGATATTTTTGACGCCTTCACGCCTCCGAATCTTACCGCTGAGACGTTACTATAGGGACCGCCTCCAAACCCATTATAGCCACTGCCAACGACGAGGAGACCGAGATGCACCCAGCTCAATTCCGAAGGGTCGACGGCCGCATGCCTGTGTGACGGTGAATACCCTGTACATTGGTAACATGCGAAGCTGTGCAACCTAACTGACCTCTGTTAAGTGTATTTCGTCTAAAATTCGATGTGACGGAGGTAGCCCTTGCGCACCTTGCAAGAAGAAACAAGTACAATGTCGCCAAAAACACGCCCTACGCGATAAGTCGGGTAATTAGCCCTGCCCTACACATAGAGGAAGCTATTGGCAACAATGCTGACCCGGATATAGTTGTCGAAAAGCTAGGTCCTCTCGGCGACCGTGTGTCCATCCGAGCACTCTTGAACGGTGGTACAGACACATTCACAGAGACCTTCAATCTTCCGCCCTGCGACGATCGACAAAGAGGGCTGCAGTTCCACCAACAAAAAGAAGAAGGAGAAGACGAAGACAACGATGCCGTTGATACGAAGTCGGAAGATGAAAGCCCAGATACTTTCGACTTTTCCGGGATATTCCAAACCCCTATGGGCATTGACGATCAGTATCTAGACTTCTGGACGGGGCCTTTCGGATTGATTCAGTCCCCCTCATACAATGATTTGCAACTGGAAGTTTACGATTCGTCAATGATATCGCCGGAAGCTCAGATCGGCTCCACACCCTCCAGCTCGACTCAACCGCCTTCGGATCAGGCACAGTATGTCTCAGCACTGAACATGGCAATTTACAATAAGCTATGGTGCCTGGCGTTGGATGGGAAATCTCGTCAGGAACTGACTGCGAGCCTGAATTTCCTCTTAACCTCAGAAAGGATCCGCAAGTTCATCTCGCTTTATTTCCGCAACTGGCACCTTAATTGTCCTATCATTCACCGCCCATCATTCGATCCCGCCAAACTCCCGGTTGGTTTGGTGATCAGCGTGGTCTTTATTGGGGCCATGTATTCTAAAGATCAAACTGAGAGGCTTGCTGCAAAGAAGTTGGTCGATATTGCGGAGTTGGTTGTCTTCGATTCAGAAATTTTCTCCTTTGAGATTGAAATCACCCGATCCATACAAGGCGATTCTATGACAACAACGTCGGATTCTCCTCAACAAGATCGTGACTGGGAGATTTTCCAAGAGCTACAGGCTGGTTACCTGATGGTCGTTGCCCAGTATTGGGGCGGGTCAAGGGGGTCTAAACGACGAGCAATGCAATCTCGGCTCGGAGACGTCATCAATGTTCGAAACTCTTTTATGCTGTTTAGAAGGTCACTTACAAAATTTCCCAGGTCGCTCGGAGTATGCAACTGCACCGTGCTCGTCATCTCCCGTCCGATCGCATATCAGAGGTTGCTTGGCTACAAAAAGAGACGAAAATCCGGTATACAGAACGCCTCCGTCGTTAGCATCTTACTGACTGTACTCGTCGCAGAACTATATCAGTCATTGCATTGCTTGATTGTGCCATGAGAATCTATTCAAACTACCCTTGCCGCATAACTCTCGCCGAACTCGACAATGACCTTCCCTGCAGAGAAGCCGTCTTCAGCTCACGGCACCCTTTCATGCAGGACGAGTCTATTTTTGCGCCACGACTGACAATGTCTCAAGCCTTCGCTCTTCTTTTTGATGGAAAAGCACAGGGTACCGATTCAACAACTGCGTCACAGGCAGATCTGTCTGAAATCGGAGCATCCTCGGGGGAGACAGAACGCAGTTACGACCTTACTATATTCGATTTATTCATTCTCATCCATTGTAAGGCCGCCGATGACTCTGATCCGCCATTCTTCGGTCTCTGTCATCCGCTAGAGATGAGATCAGTACCGTTTGACTAACATCTTCCTCAGTTCTGTATACTTACGTACACACATGCGTAATGACAACATCACTCAACCTGCCCACCACGAACTTCGGTCGCCGTATTAAAGGGGCGAAGCATTCCAGTTCCGCTATGGGCCCAATGGCCCATGAGATCAAGGGCGCCTTGGAAAGATGGAGACAACTATGGGAATCTATTCGCTCACAGACTTCAGACAAATCTCTGAAAGCTGAAGGCATGTACAGAAATGCTTTTCACTTCTGGATCGTCCTTCAATTCATCATGGCCAAGGAGGAAGCGGTCGATGTTATCACCAGCATGGAGGTGAACTGCGATGACGCATTGACCAAGCTCAAAGTCCTCTTTCAGAACGACAACGAACAAGAGGGATGAAGAGTCGATGATGTGAGATTACTCCAAGGACCAAGAGGTCATGACGCGGCCATTCAACAGCAAATACACCCTGAATAGACGAACATGGACATTGTGACTGCCTGCTGTCCTGCGCGCCGCTGATTCGCTCGCCAGCGGATGCAAGTGCATTACTTCCGCGATCTTACCTGTGCAGCCTGTTTATACCGGACGTTTTCTTTCAAGGCGATGATCTGGATGGACATATTATGTCGGTCGACAATACAGCACGATACAGTTTTATAACTGTTGTCATCAACATGTTCGTTGTTGCCAAAGTGGAGGCTGAAGCTACGGAAGAGACCCTTAAGAACCACAGACGTATAATGCGGCTGGTTCTGTCCTCTTCTCAGCAAAATCATGGAAAGAAGCTTTCGGGATCACGCAGTCTCCGTACAACTGTCTGCATGCTCATGGATTGGAATGTGAAGCATCCCCAACTCGGAGAACAACAATGCGAGGACTTCTTCTGGCGGCAGGGACCATAACATGCTCTGCGTCACAAATAAAGAATAGATTCCAGCATCGAACCACATACAAAACGGTGATACCAACCCAGAAACAAATGCTGCAAGAGGAACTTTCGGCAAAGGAAAACTACCCGGAAAAAGGCTCAAGGTGAATAGAGCGGATCGAATTAAAATCGACTGGAAGTGGGCATCAGGAGGATGTACATCTCCGAAGCCATGTACTTGCTGGCAGCTCCATTCACTTTCAGACCTTCTCCGTATGAACAGTGATTCCACCCTTGGAAACTTCTTCAAACTCCTTCCCGGCGATTTCGCGGGCCCTTTCTGATGAGACGCATTGATAAGTCTTGAATTGACTACGCGGCACCTTGTTAACGAACATCTCGTCAATCTCCTCTAATGAACGGCCCTTAGTCTCCGGGATAAGGAGAAAGAAGAAGACTATAATCTACGGTCAGTGGAAACAGCCATAAGATGTCGGGAATACCTACCGAATGCAACAGCATTTGATCCGGCCCAAATATACCCGTATTTCGCGCCCCAATTGAGATTGTTCGCATTCAGGAAATACGGCGTGCAGTATGATATCAACCCTGCCAGTGGTCAGTGCCTCACCGCAAGATGACTACCGACAAACTCACAATTAAAGAAGTAATTGATTCCAGTGCCTAGGCCTACGCTGAAAACTCGCAGTCGAGAACTGACGAGTTCACCCGCGATCGGCCAGGTAATTGTGCCATTGAAGCCATTGTAGAAGAAACTGAACATCAGAGCAAAACCTACGAGCGCTTGGCCAGCACTCTTTCCACGACCAGCAAGGCTCAGCAAGCCGATCACCAACATGCAGACACAGCAACCGGCGGACCCGATCAGAAGCATCGAGCGACGACCAAAGACTTTGTGCATGAGAAACATGCCGCACATGGCGCCGATCAATCCGAGACAATTCTGTAGAATGGTCGCCTGAAATGGTTTGTCGATGCCTGCCATTTGGTAGAAGAACGTGCTGTACGAAATTGTGAACCAGACACCCGATGCTGCGTGCGATGCGATGGCTCCTGTTGCGAGGATGGTCCGCCGGAGATCAGTACCCTTAAACATATCCAGGACTGAGGTTGTCGAAGCCAGCTCCTTTTCTTGGTCAATCCCTCTTTGCATCTCGATGAACTCCTCATTCAAGAGCTCGGCCTTCAAGGACTTCCCTCTAAGGCTCTCCAACGATCTGCGAGCTTCTTCCGGTTTGTTGTGCAAAAGAAGCCAACGGGGCGACTCTGGCACGAAGAACATGAATATACTGAGCAGGAATGGGATCGCGAATAACGACGCTAGGGGAATCTGATATGCCAGTCTGCTATCCATATTCTTGCTGTAGTTGTCGGCAATGGCTCCGAGAATACTCCCAAGATTGACCCAGAATCCGAAGAATGATGCCAGTATAGCCCGGTGTTGAGGAGGAGCGACTTCGACGGCGAAGGTGTTCGAGAACAAAATGAATATTCCATTGGAAGCTCCCAGGAGGATTCTACCCGCATACAATCCTGCAAGGCTGTTAGCCCCAACCTGGACGCCACATGCTACCATCGATACGATGGCAGCAACCCAGATCGCTGGCTTGCGACCAAACTTTTGGGCAAAAGGGCCACCTAGGAGCACCGCAACAATGGTTCCGACATTGAGGAAGCTGGATATCAGCTGCTGAGGTTTGGTAGCAATATTCCATCCTGTTTTGACCTTTGTGTCCTTGTAGCCAAAGACCTCGAGGAAGCCAATCATGGCCTGGAAGCCGGCGACTGCGGCAGTATCTGCGAAGACTTCAGTTTCGTGCTTTGGAATCTGGCGAAGCTCTTACCAAAGCCATACTGACAATTGGCCATGCTGACGACACAGCAAATAACGAGACATTTCCAATTGTCAATGAGATGGTTGTTCCTTCCTTCACTAATCATCTTGAATGGTGAGACGACGACGGTCCTTGTGATACGACAGGGCAGTATGCAAGATTGACACAAAGAAGCGCATTCACTCGGTGACTATAATATTGATCCAATATTCCGGGGACAATGAATCCGGGGTAAGGTCGGACCCTGGATACGGTGTACGACGAGCCAGCGCTTGATTTCCGGAACGCTGGTCCGGAATTTGGCCGGTGGCTCCAATGTCACCAATTGCACGACTTGCTGCCTGTAGGTCCTTTTTTCGCATATTGTCTTTCATCTACCGAGTATGGAGCAGAGAGAGTCTCGCCAGTGGGGCTCCTCGACATTCATAGTACCTGAGATACATTTGATTGCTGATTTTCCCTGGGGAATTGTTGGGAACCCATTCCCGGCGCTGCGGGTTTCTCCCGTTGAAGGTTTCGGCAGTTGTCCTGTACGGCACAGCATCTTAAGTCCTATAACGATGTTGAGTCCATGGATTAAGACACTAACGCACAGTGGCGCTACAATTCCCACCTACGTCGCGACGAAGACTGGTATTCCAACATAACAACGTTATCGTCTGGCCAAATCTCTCGCCAAAATCAGCAGATCTCTTTATCAGACTTCGAGAGGGCAATGGACCATACCAGCCGGCGGCCGATGACTACATGCCAGAAAATCCTGGTTCATCATGCCCTTGGTCTCGAGGCCCCATACGTGGAGCCAGGCACCGTGATACGACTTGCTCCAGATTGGTTTCTGGCATCTGAAGTTGCTTGGTTTGGCATGAACAAAAGCTATGAGCGTATGGGGCGTCCTGGTATTCGCCGCAAAGACAGGTTCTGGCTGGCAGGAGACCATGTTGTGGACCCACGCGTGAATCACAGAGCTTACGAAAAGTCTCTCATTGAAACCTGCGATCAGATCGCCAAAGAAATGGACCTCGGAGACAATTATGCCGGACACAATACCACGATCATGCATACCGAGTATTATCGTTCTCGGTGCCAGCCTGGCATGCTTGTCATTGGCGCCGACTCTCATACATCGTCTGCTGGGGCGCTCGGGAGTCTTGCAATTGGCGTAGGCGCCACCGATATGATCCTACAACTTGTCACTGGAGAGACTTATCTCGAGGTCCCAGAGATTGTCCGTATCAACTTCATTAACAGACCACCTCTTGGTGTCAGCGGGAAAGACGTTATCCTTGGAGTAATGCGCAAACTCCGAAGAAATACTGTCGCAGCAGGCCGACTCGTTGAATACACCGGTGAAGGACTGCAGTACCTATCATGTGATGCAAGATTCGCCATCGCAAACATGACAACGGAGTTTGGTGGCATTGGTGCTTGCATTGTTTGTTAGAACTGATAGTCTTGTTCATACAGAAGAACTAACTAAGTGGTAGGTTCCAGACGGGGTGACCATGCAGTATATTCAACGCCGAAGGGACTTGCGACATAAATCGAACAGCCTGTACTTCAGTCCTGACGATGATGCACAGTATGCCGAATCATTCGACGTGGACTTGGCAGAATTGGAGCACTTCATCGCACTTTATCCATCTCCAGACAACGTCGTTCCGGTCTCAGAAGCAAAGGAGCAACTTCAAAATCTGCAAGGTGTCTTCATAGGAGCATGCACCACGACTGAAGAGGAGTTAATACTGGCAGCACTGGTTCTGAAGCAGGCAATGTCTCAAGGCTGGAAACCCGTCGCCAATGGGGTGCGGCGTGTTACTCCTGGGTCCAATTCCATCATCGATAGGCTGAAGGAACTACGGCTTCTGGAGGTGTACGAACAGGCCGGCTTCGAGATTGGTGCCCCTGGATGCAGCTACTGTGTGGGCATGGGAGTCGACAAGGCTGGTAAAGGGGAAGTATGGTTGTCTTCTCAGAATAGAAACTATCGTGATCGAATGGGCCCTGGTTCAATTGCCAACATTACTTCAGCAGCAACGGTCGCTGCTTCTAGCTTCTCGATGTCACTGCAAAGTCCCACGGACATCCTTGGAAAAATTGACATGTTCGAGTTTGACGCTATGAGGAGATATGGCCCGCAAGAACCAAGACAATTACCGAAATATATCGAGCCGGAACTTCTTGCCGCTGTCTCGACGAAGAGCGATACGGATCCACAATCAAACGATGAGAAGACGCCACCATCGCTCCCCGAATTGATTCGAGGTCGTGTGCAGCGGTTCGGAGACAACGTTGACACAGATAGTATCATTCCGACCGACAAGTGCCATTCTCACCTCACTCGAGAAGACGTTGCTCGTGGCGCATTTTGCTACACTCGACCAGAGTTCTATGATCGTGCGCAGGCTGGTGCCTCGATCGTCGTTGCGGAGAAGAGTTTCGGCTGTGGCTCTTCTCGAGAACAAGCCCCAAGAGCCTTAATGTGGGCAGGCATCCAAGCAGTGATCGCAAAGTCGTACGCCTTCATCTATCAGCGAAATCAAGTCAATAATGGGTTAATGGGAATCAAAATTCTGGATGACGAGTTCTATCAGCTCGCTAAAGAGGGTGAAGAGATAGTTATCAATGTCAAAAAGCGGCAAATCCGGTGTCAAGGAAGGACTTGGGACTTCCGACTCGATCGGATTCAGGAACAACTTCTTGCTGAAGGCGGTCTGATCAACACGTATGAGAGATACGGACCCAGTTTATTCTCCAAGCTTCAGAGTCTAGATCAGAAGGCCAGTAAGCCCTTGCGTGACGCTGTTGATTTTGCTTTCGTTGAAGAGTCGTCGAAAGTAACAGCTTTGGAATGGTAAGGCGAATGGGCCAGGATGGAATTATGTCAACGCTTGAGATGGAACATGAAGCCGAAGAGGCCGACGAACAAAAACATAAATAGTCTCACTTCGAAGTACCCATGTTTTACTGAGCTTGAGGCGAGGAATATTATTGTTTAGGTTCCGGCTTGAGGTGAGCTAAGACGGATAATACTCGAGGCCGTATTCACTGGCTCCCTCTAGGGTGTGGATAGGCTTCCCAGCAATCTTCAACCGTTCCAGTTCATTTCTTTTCATTTCCTCTTGCATCTGCATTGGAATTTCAATGATCAGTATGGTCCGGGCTTGATGCAGAGACTCTAACGGCCCAATATTCATGGAGGAACCTACCTTTATTCTGCCGCCAGCACTGGGGAGTAATTCTCTTGGTCCTGCAATCTTCCACTCAGGCAAGCCTTTTGGTCGACCAAGGTCCTTTAATGTTTTCGCCTCCACAAGGCTGTAGTTACCATCTCGACGATCATAGTTGAAGGGCTCTTTCAGGGCGACGGGCGGGTTTGTAATAATCCTGACACTTCGAAGTAGGTTCCGTGATGCTGAGTGCAACATAAAAGGGTGCAAGAAATAAACGTCGCCGACTTGACCTGTAGCTTCGTGGAAGGACTCATCGCGACAGAGACCAGGATTCTGCACCCAAGAATTCCAGAGCTTGCGGCGCTCTGGATTGGATTTCGGGATCTCAGGCGAGCCTCGGGGCGCGAGATATGGGGTGGCGCCTTGCGGTAGCGAATACTACGAGGAAGTGCTGTAAGAGAAGAACACCGAGTCTGCAAGTGTGGGATGGGAACAGATTCAAACGTACCAGTCTTTCAGCGACCAGCTTGATTCCGTCCGTGCAGATGATGGTGCCTCCCCCTTTAGGTTTGATCTCTGTGAAAAGAGGAATCACCAAAAGAGCTTGCTCCGGGGAGTCAAGGAAATGAGTGAACCAATCTCCATCGCAGTGCCAGTTATCCAGCGTCCTCACATCTAAACGATCCGTCTCCTTGAACTCGGGCTTGCCTAGATTGACAATAAAACCATCTTTCCAGTACTTGCACCTACAATGACAAGAGCAAGTCAATATACGCATGCTCATATCTGAAGATTCTTGGATGCTCATTCACCCTTTCTAGGGGCTTGGCCCAAAAGAAAAGGTGGGTGGAACATACCAGTCGGCAATACGATCCTCTCCCCCGACTAACTCGCACATTGCTGCATATGCTTTGGGCGCATGTTCCTGGACTGATATAACGGTATGACCAGGCATGTTCAGCTTCTCTGTTGGCCAGGTAGATTTGTCATCTAAAGACGCGCCGAGTCTCGTCCAGATGGAGCTTGTCCATTTCTCTGCGAGTTCGTGCGAGAAACAGTTCTCAATCTTGATGAACCCATGCTCCATCCAATGCTTCTTCTGTTCCTCAGTCAGCGCGTAGTCCGACCACTCGCTGATCTTTCCAGGCATTTTAATTGAGAGAAGAATTTTTGCAAAAATGGAAACTTGGTCAAACACGCAAGACCAACTATCTTATTGATAAAGATTGCGCGTAACAGACATAAAAGCTGGCCGCTCTTTCTCCAGACACAAAGGCTATGGCAGCCGTGTGGAATTAGCCTAATTGACAACGAGGAGGAGAGAAAGGGCAAATGATTTCCAAGTCTCTATGGAAGTTTTCCCAATAAGCCTCCCTAGCTTCTGGTACATTGACCGGTGCTACAAATTTGCCGCGAGTGTCTGCATTGTCGGGTTGACCGAAGAGATTCCTTGATGAAATGAGGAACATTCTCTAGTGATCTTGCACATGGAGGCGCGCGTGACACGACGGCCCTGGGAATTGCCTTTACATTGACGAAGTCGAACTCGGACATTGTCGCTGTTGCAACCACGTAAAGTGGTCCTCGGCAAGGCTGATATAGGCTTCTACTGGGTACTTAAGAGTGCTCCGTGCCAGACTTAGGCGCGGGCTAGTACGCCTGACTGGGCTAGTCACCAGGCCGAGCTTCGTCTTTCATCCTCATAAAGGCCCCCCACGCGAATTTTTCATGATGCCGGAGAACCGCGTCTTCTCTCTCTCACTTTGCAATTCGTCACTCGGGAGACACTCTTATCGTTCTGCTCCCAAGGGTCCGCGTATCCTTCTACCTCCCACCGTGCTTTACTTAAAAGAATCGGGAATGCTACAATAATCATTCTCTGTCGACTACCATTGCTCTGTATTTTGACCGCATCAGCGAAAGGTTCCGCTGTCTCTGACGATCATAATCTCCTTTAATACTATCGCGCTACCGAGCACATCACTGTCGCTGCTATACGCTGCCTCTTCATTCCCAGAAGCGTTACTGCGTGCTGCTCCTTCGTTAGGCACCTGTTCTCGTCCTTCGGCCTTGAAGATGGTGGCGACACTGTTCTTCCGTGCACTCATGCACCATCGGCTATCTAGTCTGGCACCTTCGCATTCCTCATCGTCTGAGCCTTCCACTCTTTGATCCAGATGGTTTCCTTCGAATCATCCACACTCCGGACATCTTCTATTTACCTGTCCCTCATTGCTTCCCGGATTCTGTGTTGATATTCTCGCTCTCAGAAGCGAGGATATTACCCCTTCGGAGTTTGTTGCGTTTGCCCAGGATGCGCAGTGTCCGTTCTCTCTCCGTCTTGGTCATCTGGGCCCAATTATCGATTCGCGAGAGAGTACCATCTGAATTAATGACAACCGGACCGAGAGCGTCGAGTTTGAATGTTTGGGATGGTTCGGTTGCTGAACTTGCCACATCCTGGGGGGCTGGCAGGGCAAGCGGTGTTAAAGGCAATGGCTCATCATCCCCCTTCTTCAAAAAGGGATTGTCTGAATGCTGTGACTGATTCGATGTCATAATGCCTGTTGTCCCTGCGTTGTTGAGCATACGCTGTGGCAATAGGAATTAATTCTGTACTTACAAATACTGTGGTCAGTGGAGATTGTGGTGGGAGTACTTTGCCTCCGCCACATTTTCGAGTGAATATATATGCGATGGCTGGATATTGCTATCGCACTTTTACTTGGTACGAAGTAGAACCTTCGAGTCTCGCAGTGACGTCAGCGGCTCGACGGTGAACTACCTGGTTGGGATGCCTATCATTCAGGGCGCCAATGAAAGACTTAGATCACGTATCCCTGTTTGAGTACAAGCACACTGGGGTATATCGGTTGAGAGCCCCAATATTACATACAAGTACATTATGTGATTTACCGTTTTTCGGTGTACCTGCTTGCTAGCACTTGCTTAAGGAAGCTGCAAAGGAAACAATGTCAAAAGCAGACTTCCAGTGCGTGATCTTTCCGGAGATGATAAAGAGACCGGGTTAAGTTGCTTTCCACTTCCCTACGGATATATGCTTAGAATTGTTTGGCCTGCGGCGGAATTGCGAAGCTCAAAAAAATATTCAGGTTTCCGTGCAAAGATGAAGAAGTGCTCCTAGCTGCTCTTCATTACCTGTTTCACACTTTCTTACTCATTGCGCTATCTTCAGAACCCAATCTTGGCCTTGACACTACAACTTGGCCAATATGTGCCCTGCATCGCCACTCCCCATCACAATCTCATCGGTGTGATAATCAGGGTTGAATATCAATCTGTTCAGAGGGTTCATCATGTGTGCGCGACAAAAGAGGTCCTCGTAGACCTTGCCATCGTATCGTCCCAATGCGCTGTTCAGCTATTAGTACGATGACTTGCACCTAACCGTGGATGTACACTGACCTATCAAGCAAATAATCCGGGATCGCCCATGCATCTACAAGCCGAACGGCGTGTGGCCTTATTCTTTCCATCAGCTCCAACACCTTTGCCGGCAACTTATCCAGATCTTCCGAGGAGACTGCCCCAGAATTTTGGAACTCCCGAGCCTCGGAGTCCATCGTGTGAAGGGCGAACAACCGGAAGAGATCAAGGAGAATGCCCCGCGTAGATGCATCAAGAGCAGCCAGGTTGTCGCTGTTGTCGGCTGTAGCGGTGTAGAAGTTCGACACCAACATTGCTTGCGAGTAGGCCCTACTAAGTTTGTGAAAATCGATGAGCAGGCTGTTCCACGATTCCTTTTGGATTTCACGAGCATCATAGGCTCGGCATGCCATGCAGGCCATACGCCAATTGAATGCATCGACGATCGCCTGATCCCTCTTCAACACGTCAAACTTGGGCTCCTGAGATCGGCCGTAAAAGTAGCTTTTGAGGTGTTCCTCCGTCTGACTCAATGTGTGGGTTTTCAATGAATGTGCGCGCTCCTTAACCTTCTTGATCAGGTAACGTGCGACTTGCTGCGTAATCATCCAGTTGTCGCCCTCAACCGTCGGCCTAGACAAATAGTCCGCGTTCAATTGCACAAGGCCCGTACCTCCGCCGAATCCGTGACCACCCATAGAGCGTCGACAGACCTCGATCCCGTCGGCGGCGAGCGTGGTTGCTAGACTCTTTAGTCCAGCTGATGTGCTATGGAGTTCGGAGACGGATGCTTCATCGATTGCGTCAATCATAGTGTCATTCTTGCGTGTACGTTCGTATAACTGCCGCATATACGCGCCCGAATAGTGAAGGGCAAATGTTGTTGCAAGAAGGGGCAGAATTCGTATCTGCACCGTTGTGTAGTCGAGGACGGATGTTTCTATTGGCTGAGCTGGATTGTCTTGATCGTGAAATTGGCGTCGAATTGATAGGTAGCGAACTGCCACTGTCACGGCTCGAGCCAGAACTAGACGCGCATTCATGACAATGACTGAACGTCCTCTAGTAAGCTGGGCATAAACGGAAGAAGGATTCTTAGGCTTGGTGTAGGCTCCAGTCTGTGGGTCGATGCGAGAATGCCTTGACAGCATGGCACTATGGGGTATGCTGTTGATGAGGGTTAGCCATAGGTGTGCTGCTGAGTTTCAAATAACTTCCTACCGGTGTTGATTAAACAGGCAATATGCGTTGTCCATCGGAGCGTATCCATATTTCGGGCCAATATCGCCGACAACGATGCTTTGAGGAGGTCGATGAGTATTTAGATCCCTTATCTGAACGATGAACGGGTGTGGTCCGTATGGCTTGTAGGCTCCATCTTCAGGTAGCATTAGTTGGGCAATAATAACCGCATAGTTAGCAGTTCGGCCCAGTGTGCCATTCCACCACTTGCTCGCTGTGATGGTGGGACTGTGAAGAACAAACTCTTTTGTAGTCGGGTCCCATCGTGCTTCGGTCTCTATACCTCGCACATTGCTACCATGGCCGAGTTCAGTCTGAGCATAGGCGCCGATGATTTCCCACGCGGCGATCTTGGGCATCCAGTACGCCCTCTGCTCATCACTCGCCTGTTCACGAACTGCGGCAGTAAAAAGCGATATATGCAGATGGTATGGTTGAACGTCGTCCACAAGGTATTCAGCCATCAGGAAGTCATCGTCATCCCAGCCGTGCTTGTCTTGAAGTTGTCGCATACGCTTTCCCCGGGCGAGGCCTAGTTTGTACCTGTCCGGTCGTGAAAGGTTTGCTTGAGTTGACTTGGAAAATACCTTCTCTTGACTCAAGATTGCCAATACTTGTCGTTGTCGCTCGAGGTATTCCGATCCCATCAAGTGCTCCGACAGCTGTTTGATGTTGATGTTTGAGCGTTCTCGCTCGTTTGCGATGATCGTGGCACCATCTGGTGCAGCAGGTTTGAGCCCGGTGCTGAAATCGCTAGTACAACTCATGATCTGTTGGTAGCTATGGGTAATCTGGTCTCTTTTTGGCGCTGTCAACTGATGGATAGCAGAGGTCACAGAATTTTGACGTGAATGTAGCGATAGCAACGTTAATATGCAAAGCCCGCTTATTGAATACCGGTCAAGCTCACCTGATATTGTAGTATTGGTTTTCGTCTACAGGCAGCTGTTGTCCGACCATGAAGGTGACAAGATGTGGAGCATTTGACGATTTCTTTCCGCGATTTCCAATGAATCCTCCCCTAATGGGATCCTTGGAGGCAATTGCACAAAACGGGTAATGTCCGAAGCTGACGATGGGGACTGCAAGTCTTGGAGTCGGGGACGTGCCCGATATGTGCCTGATCTATTCGGTGCAAACAATATGTGCTGGTCGCTGACACGGATTGTTAGAGAAAAGACAACTCCAATATTATCACAAGTATAATGCGGTAACTCTTTTCTCCAGGGACCAGAAGTCGACACTTTGCTAAGTGATGGCCTGGAAGGGTGCTACGCAATCTCCTTTCTCCAGACCGGTATGACGTGCCAACTGCGTAGGCCTCGTATTCCTTATGTACTTAGGTGCAGGTTCATTTTCAACTCTTTGTATCTGCGATCTCTTCAATATGGCGAGGCTTTTCCAGATCCAGCACTCGCTTTTCCTCCAATGCCTTTTGTTCATAAAGACGGGCGAGGTTGGCGGCCGAAATGGTGCTATGTTCTGCGTCTTCCATAGCTCGTAGAGGCATGGCATGCCCAGTCTTTGCTTTACGTCTTTTTGCCTCCCACATCAGCCACAACGGTAAGCTTGCAAAGCTGATGATGGTGAATGCAATGGTGGAGGACGCAGCAGCAAAGCCCGGCAAGTACCAAGGAGCGTCTGTGCTCGGGAAAATCTGTAAGAGTCAGCTCCTGTGTTGATTCTTTGAAACGAGTTGCGGTTTACCTGAGGTCCGATGATACTTGCAATCGATAGCGAAGCTATGGCGGTAGCTCCCCCGATAGCTTGCTCAGACGCTCCGTACAGTGTTGACGTTCGGTACGCTAGAGCTGCTGGCTGCGCAATTGAGACCATATTTCCGAGGTACGCCAACCCATAAAGTTGGATTGGTGTTATGTTGCCAAAGCTCTTTTGTGTTGCCACGTGGGTCCAGATCGCGAAGCACGGAATAGCCATGGCTGCCGGAATAATATAATGCCAAATTCTCTCCCGCGTCCAGTCAGAGTGCCAACTCCAGAAGGCATACACGACAATCGCCACGAAATAGACCGATGAGCTGTATTCGTTGGCTTTAGTACTGCTAAATTTGGCAAACTAAGACAATCAGTGAGAATGTCATAGGAAAGGTGGGTTGAAAGTCGCTTACGACTTTCAAGATGGTTGGTAAGAAGGTCCCAAGTGCGACAGCAACGATGAGTAAACATAGGTACGACACGAAGAAAACGTATGTTGATGGGCGAGACATGACATTGAAAAATGCTGGCCAGTCCCATGTTACGTCTGTCTTTCGGGTGGCACCTCGGCCGAAACGATTGATGGCAATGTAACGTTCTTGAGAGTCTTCAGCAAGTAAAATCGCATTAGCAGTTGGGCAACGTAAGTTACCTCTCTCCGTCAATGCCTTCGAGTCTTCGGGGAAAGTAAGCAGGAGGAAGTGAACGGGCACTGCGCAAACGATTCTTCAACAAAGTTAATACCTAAGTGACTAGAGGTAATCTAGGGGAAAGAGAAGTCGGACTCACGGCATTGCTCCTTCGATGATGAATAGCCAACGCCAACTTTCTAGTCCGGCTCTTCCATTAAGCTTTTCGCGTCAGAACAATGTATTTCAATGACTCCATCTTCATGACCTACATGGTCGATCGCGACAGCTAGGAAGCCTCCGACGCCAGATGCAAGGGAGTTTGCGGCATGGAAGATACCAATCCGCCATGCTCGTTCATGTGGCTTGTACCAGAAAGAAAAGTACATGATGCAGGCTGGTACAACGCCAGACTCAGGCACCCCAAGGAAGAAGCGCGCAGCAAGCAAGCCGGCTTTGCTATGAACTGCGCCGATGCACATGACAATTGTGCCCCAGAGAATCATGATCACTGGAAAGTAAAATTTCCCAGAGAACTTCTTCATTAGGAGATTCGATGGAATCAAGAGGACGGTGACCATGAAGTAAGTGACGGATACAGCCTGGGTCCTAGTCAGCATCCAATAGCAAGAAACTAGTCGTGGTAACCATTACCCAATTGAAGTCTGCCCCTTTGAGATGTAAGGTCTCCTCGAAGCTGCTAGGTTTACCAGCTTGGAGCACGTTCACAAACCCCATATTCGCTCGATCAAGATATGCCAGGAAGTATATAATGCAACAAGGGAACAGAACTCGTGCGTCAAGTTTCCTCACAAGCTTACGCTCTTCGTCTGCGTCCCAATCCTGGATAGCTACGACATGCTCGATTCTATCCTGACTACTTGCTATCGATGAATCAGCTTTTTTTCCATCGAGTTCACTCTGGATTGTCTGCCGAACTCACCGTGGTGACCATCCATACGCTTCGGCCAGAAAACGTTTTGCAGACCCCATCCTCCAATGTAGATACCTTCAGCCTCGACAGCGACCTTCGCAGCTTGCCAGCCAAACATTGACACAGTTTTGTTCGCGTCTGGCGGTGTACTTGGACCGAGAACGCGCTGTTTCGCAGAATGGAGTCAAGAACTGACGGTCACACCACATCCGATCAGTCAACCTCCTCATATATGTCTGCTGGGAAGTGTGGAGGCTACATTGCACGTCTGCTGTTCCCATATGGGGCCCCGGATGTAAAAGGTCCAGAATGGTTGGTTCCGGAATTTGAACGGCAGTTACTTCCGGATCCGTTGACGGCGTCGGGGATTTCCAATAATTGAAACTGTCATATCTCCCATGTATGTCAACCCCTCATGGGATGCCGGCTGTTTCTGAAGCGACAAGGCTGAATTGGAAGTGACAGGCGATAGTCAACTATTCTATTTTTTTTTTTTTTTTTTTTTTTTTTCCAAAGTTGGCCGAGGACGGTTTGGTGCTATATCGCCATCATGTCAGTACGTCCGGACGACCTAGCAGGGTCTCCCTTTAATCTCTCACCGGCTACCATTGACAACGTCAATTTTCCCGACGATCGAGCGCAATGGGTACCAAAACACCAAGGCCCCAACGTCTTTCCTAACTTTTTCTTGTTTGGCCGCTTATTGCGTTGGTCTTATAGGCGCAAACTCGTAGCCATAAAGGATCTCACCTACGGATATACAGCCGACTACGCTCAACTCCTGACGGACATCCTCCATCTCCGAAATGTTTTGAGACAGACGCTGCCACCCACAATTATCCGGAAAATTGACAGAGATGAGGAAGTCTTCATTAACCTACTTGGACCTGGTGGTTATGAATTTGTGGTGGGCTTCTTTGCCCTGATGGCATTGGGTGCTGTCATTGTACCTATTTGTGAGTGGCTTCTCTCGCTCTAGACGTTCCTTTGGGCTAAAAAAATGGAGCTCCTGATCTGCCCGCCAAAGAAGCAACGTACTACGCTACCAAATCAAAGTCTTCAGCTGTTCTTGTTGCACAGCGCAGCGTGCACCTTGCACAGGACCTTGAATCAATAGTCCGCAAACTACAGAATGAGGGCTTCCGTGCCATTCAGATTACATCACATATCATGCAGAAGCCGTTGGATCCAAGTCAAATTCAAATTTCATCAGATGCGTACTTCGACCTGAATAAGTCGGGCTTGGTCATTTTCACTTCGGGAACTAGTGGGCCGCCTAAAGGTGGAGTCAAGCGACGCGGCTTCTTTTACGATGTGGCGGCTTCTTTCAGCGACCAACATGGGATCATGGAAGGTGATGCAGTATTGCATGTCTTGCCTGTGCATCATGCAACTGGGGTAACTGTCACTTTGATTCCTTTCTTGTACTGTGGAGGATGCATCGAGTTCCGCAGCGGTGGCTTCAATGTCGAATGGACATGGGAGCGAATCCGGCGAGGCGGGCTATCATTCTTTTCGGGAGTGCCAATCATCTACATGCGCTTGATGACACATTATGAACAGCGATTGTCAAACTTACCGCTGAGAGAGTTAGAGGAATATGTCAAAGGCATAAATGAATTCAGGGCTCTCCTGTGTGGCACTTCGGCACTGCCACGGCCTCTACAGCAGAAGTGGACGAAATTAAGAGGAGGCAGGGCTATCTTAACAAGGTACGGTGGTACCGAGTTCGGGAATGCCTTTACTGTTACACCACGGTCAGAAGGAGTACCAGATGGGTCGGTTGGAGAAAAAGCCCCTGGAATTGATCTCAAATTATCCAATGGGGATGAAGGAGAAGTGCTCATGCGAAGCCCCATCTTGTTCTCAAAGTACGCTGCACCCAGTGTCACCCAATAGGTTACTGACAGATGCAGATATTTATTTGATGGGGAAGCGACAAGAAATGCTCTTGATGATAATGGATATTTCAAGACCGGAGATATTGCCCGCCGGGAAGGGAAGTATTACTTTATTTTGGGTCGAGCATCCATTGACAGTAAGAAATTCGTATTGATGCACCGTATCGGAACTGACTAGGTTTTCAGTAATCAAGAGTGGTGGCTACAAAATCTCAGCTCTGGACATCGAACGAGAAATCTTAGGTCTCGAGTATGTTGCAGAAGCCATGGTGGTCGGGGTGGAGGATGAGGAATTTGGTCAAAGGGTCGCTGCCGCGGTGGTCTTACAACCAAATGTACGCGCTGAATTCCAACCCACGTTCTCAGCAACTAACGAGTCTAGGCACTACAGAGCTTGACTTTAGGCAAGCTTAGACACGATCTGAGAACTACACTGGTAGGATATAAGATGCCGACGCTTCTTCGTGTAGTTAATGAACTTAAGAAAAATGCCACAGGGAAGGTCGTTAAGAAGGTGCTTGTCAAGGAGCTGTTTCCTTCTGAAGGACATCAAGATGTGCAACGATGGGAATCTAAGAACCGCGAGAATAGACTTTGAATGATATCCGCAGCAGCTTTTTGGGTGAAATGATTGGATCCTTGTCGCACTACATTTGATATTATAGATTGTGATGGTGCTGAGGATATATCTACAACTTTACTTTTGGCTCCCGTGATGTCTGTCTGGAGTGGACATAGCTCGCTGCCTGATAAGCAGAATGAGCTTGGCCCCATAGTTCGTTTCTGAGTAAGCCATAAACTCCCATTTTCGCCTTTGCCTTCCACTGCTCTGCAATCTTAATCGCTTCTTCGAGCATCTTATCAGGAGAGGCAATAAAATCCACTATCCCATCCTCTAATGCCTCATTTCCGGTGTACCTGTGCGCTTCCAGAATTACCTTTCTCGCAACCTTTGGCGCGAGCTTCAGTCGAATCAGTGACCCCATTCCATCATGGTGAAGACCAGCATTCACAGGGGGCATTTGCCAATACCCGCGCTGTGAGTTCATGACTCGGTAATCGTGAGCTAGGGTAAGAAGACAAGCGCCCCCCATGACATGACCAGTTATGCATACTATTGTTGGGAAGGGAAAGTCAAGTATGGTGGCTAGAAGCTGGTATTGCCATTAGACGAATAGTCTCTGGCCAATGGGTTCGCCAACTTACGGGATAGAAGCCGTCGCTAGAAGCAAACACGTTGCCTTCCCGTTCGTCAAGATCAAGTCCCTTGGGTAATGTTAGAGTTGTGGAAGGTGGTAAAAGCTATCATTAATCTCTAGAGACTGACCGTAGTAAAAAATTTGGCACCGCTTGCAGTCAATACAACTGCCCCTTCGGCATCCTGGCCCAGCGCTTTCTGAATGGAGTGATATGCTCTAATAAGTTCTTGACAGCAAGCAATATTAAGACGATTCTCAGGAGGTTTCCTTAGTGTGATGATGAAGATATCGCCTTTACGCTCAACTGTGAGATATTGGTAGCCCATGTTCTCTCGCTCTGGAAATCTCCTGCAAGTTCAAGCTGACTTTACCCACGGCCATGTGGTTATTTCTGGCTCTGCTTCGGTGAGGGCAGCACAGTGCCGTTCAGATGGCTGACAGATAATCCGCGGCTCTCTCGTTGGTCCGACACGGATGGGAATGCGGAGAAGGGGGAAGTCGAAATGGACAATTGCCGCGCGGGTCCCTGGGGATTACTTGATTCAGAAATTCCCGGCCTCTCGTCCAGCGCCAGAGCCTGGGGAGATAATGCATCGCCAGCCACAAAGGGCCCGTGATCTTGGAGATGCCGTTGTAATGCGGCCAAGTAAATCATATTCAAATCATTTTTGCATATTATATACGTAGCTGGCAGTCGAAGAATATTCAGGCTCCCATCATGTCTCGACACATCCCCGTACAGCCGGAGGAATCAGCTTTCACATTGTTTCTGTGGGGAGGTGAAGAAAAATTACGAAGAAGAAAAGCCTTGCTCAAAGTCTTGATCGGCGACCCTCTCTTTGACAAGAAGATTGTCACTCCTCCATCATTGGCTCGCCAAGATGCGTGGACCCGGCGCGGCTTTGCAAAGTCGCGAGCTCATCAGGCTCAAGTTCGAGAACAATTGGCCACATCGTCATTTCATGGAAGCAATCAGAACGACGGACAATATGTTGCCGGTTCAACCACAATTTAGAAGCATGCTCTGCGGCTAACGCTAGATCGTTCTGAGAGATTAACCTGTGTCTATAGTATTCCTGTCAAATCTGGAACGGCAAATGTCAGATGAACAAAAAGAAATCTGGATCCCGAAGGCCGAACGATTTGAAATCTTCGGCTCGTATTGCCAGACCGAGCTGGGCTATGGATCCAAAGTCAAAGGCATCGAAACCACTGCGACTTTTGATGCGGAGACCGACGAGTTTTTGATCAACTCGCCTACGCTCAGCAGCACGAAGTACTGGATCAGAGCAACCGGGGTGTGAGCTAAACTTGGCATTGTTATGGCTCGCTTGATTATCAAGGAAAAGGACTACGGCAATCATCTGTTCCTGGTTCAATTACGCAACCTTGATTCCCAGGAGCTTATGCCTGGTTGTGAGATTTACGAGCTCGGCCCGAAGGCATTCCAGGGTATGCTGGGAACAGATAACGGTGCACTTAGGTTTCCCAATGTCCGCATTCCTCGAAACCAAATGCTGGCTAGAAACGTACAAGTTCTCAGAGACGGTACTTATGTCCCGCCCAAGAATCTCAAGCACTCATACCGTTCAATGGTGACGGTCCGCGCTCTAATGGCAGAGATCACGGGCTGGGACCTGCTAAAAGCCGTGGCTGTTGCTTATCATTACACCACCTTTCGAAAGCAATTCTCGAGGAGCGGAAATGACCAGGAAGCTCCGGCGTTCAATTATGCGAGTGTGCGATATCGACTGCTTCCACTCCTCGCCAAGGTAAGATTCGATATCAGAAGCTAAATGCGTTCTATCACTAATATCCTCGGAAGGCAACTGCGCTTGTTGTCGTTGGTCAAGCCATCAAACGCGCATATGATGAATATACTGCAAAATACCTTCGGACTGACAAAATATCTCAATTGGAAGATCTCCACCTTCAAACTGTTGGTGCTAAAGACTATTCAACTGAGATTACCGGATATGGCGTTGAAACTTGCCGAATTGCATGCGGCGGTCATGGTTACAGTGCCCTCTCAGGGTTTGGCAGGATGTACGCTAATTCTATCAATTCCGTGACCTATGAGGGCGATAACTTTTGTTGTGGCGCAACAAGTACCTAGGGCGATTTTGAAACATTTCAAAGCGTTTGTTACTTCCATTACTTGAGAGATTTCTCTAACCAGTTTATAGCGGGACCGAATCATCTCTTCCCTCGTTCTCCTACCTTTCCGTTCTGCGCGACGCCACTTCGCCACAGCCACTGTGTATCAGATCACCTTCAGACTTGCTAATGCGTGATGCGCAGAGTTTTATACTCGAACAGCAGGTGGCCATCCTTGTACAGCAGCACATGGAAGACACGAAGGCAGGTCGGGATACCAGCTATGCTTGTCATGCACTGACAATGGCACACGGAGACTTCATATATTGGAAAGGATTTTGGGAAGCTGTTGACAACATACCCAGTGGCGAGCTCTACAAAGAGTCTATGGTAGTATTGGCGCAACTCGTATGTTCCATTCTGACAGATGAGATGATGGCTGTATTAACTTTCTCGCCTGCTGTTAGTTCTCCCTCTCCATCATGACCTCGGCTCATATCGTGCAATGTCCACTTCTCACATTGACAGCTGCTCACCGTGCCTCGTTACGCTTGGCGTACGACGCGGTTATTGTTGAAGTAGCAGAAAAACACGCACAGAATGTCATCAACGCGTATGGCTTCACAGAATTTGAGCTCGACAGCGCACTAGCGAGAAGCGACCAGTCCCCGTACGAAGCCCTTCTAGATGGTGCCCAGAAGAGTGAGATGAACCACATGCAACATCTGTGGCTCATGATGGTGGACACACGTAAGATGTGGAAGCAGGCTCAACGGGACATACAGAAAGATGGAGTCAAATCAAAGCTATAAAATATCTAAATAATAGTGCTTCACTAGAATTTCTGTACGTAATAGAGGATGGTAAGTATATATAGCTTCCCGGGGTGATAGGCAGCTAGCTTACTCGCTAGTTAAGCCTGGTCAGTGCTTTCACGAGAGACTATTGTAAAGACACATCTGCGAGCTGACCTCTGACAACTCACGGTCAGCAACAGCCAAGCAGAGTTCGGGAAGATGGAGGCAATTAGGGGTTACCGATGTCGGGGGCAGGATCAAGACTGCGAATGCGTGCTATTCCTATCCCCACTTTCCCCGCACTCCTCTCAAGCAAAATTAAGGGGTTTTCTTTTTCCTTTCCAAATATTAATATTGTTTTCTCAATGTACGGCTCTATAGTGAGATAAATTTCAATTTAAGGTATGGCTACATTCAAAAGCTACAACCCAAGTAGTATATATACTCGTACGCAACATACCCGTGCATGCGAAGCGTGTTATGCTCGAAAAGGTACAAAGGATTTTATATCTTAAGCTTAGGAGAAAAGCTCGAACGATCCCAGCGCTAACGCTGACAGTGCGGTGTGATATAAATGGCGCTTCCGTTATATGTTCCAACTGCGCCGAGCATGGCTTCCCTTGCAAGTAAGTGCTACAGCTTCGTGCAGAGGGTCTAGAATAAACGCTCCTTCAGACCCCGTTTACGACGACGGAAAGACCACACCCAACCGCGACCACAACCAGGAGAGAGAGCCAGAACTCTGTGTCATACCCGGAGTGTTGTTCCAGATTCATTTTACCAACAAGTCAATCAGAAACAGCAGCAACAGCAGCAGAATTGGAATACGATTGCCCCGTCAACAGCCCAATTTCGAGCTGAAAAGCCCACAACATCGCTCCTCTTTGTCCACCATTGTGTTGCAGCTGCGAGTCCTATTGATCTCATCGCAGCAGCCTCATCTCCTAAAGTTGACCAGTTCTACAATTCGTCCTACCTGTCACGGCGCGCCGTTTTAGGAGATGACTTCCCTGGGATTGACCACTCTCACGGGGGTCGTCAGTCACACGAACATACTTTGACCGAGAACGATGTTAAAGTTCTTGAACTTTACAAGGCTTTCGAACTTCCATCAATTCCCATCCGTCAAGCACTTTCTGAAATCTTCTATGAGAAGTGCTGGACTTGGATGCCAGTGGTGGACGATGGAATGGCCTCCGGAGACACGTCTTTGAGGGAGATCTCGTTGCTGGTTCTGCAAGCCGTTCTGCTTGCTGCTACCTCAACTAAGCCTGAATGTGATATGACGCTGCCAGCCCATCCACAGTATCGCCGCATCAAAGCAATAATCGACACAGGTGCTGAACGAAACCCGCTTAATTTACTTGTGGCGTTGTGTTTGATGCAATTCTATGCACCAGCCGCGCCAAATGACATCTCCACCGACCACCCAAGATTCTGGGGCAGCTACGCTCTTGGTTTGGCCCAACAGATGGGCCTTAATATAAAGTCAACCAAACGCAGCAGCCAGGAAGGACTTAGACGAAGGGTTTGGTGGACTTTATATGTGAGTTCTAATGACGAGAACAGGATGTTGAGGAGCTAATGCAACCTAACCTACCTTGCACAGGCAAGGGATAGTATCATGTCATCTGCACATGGACGCCCTCGGATCGTCAACCCGGCAGACTGCAGCATTGAGCCGCCGTCGATATACGACTTTCCAGATCCTAGTGATATTCGCGCGCAGATTTTTGTTTCCTATGTCTCTATCACAGGCATCATGTGTGATTTATGCCAGTTGCTTACTCGCCAGAACGATCCTCCATCCGTGGAAAAGAACGAAGTGGGCCTCCGGCTTTTGGACTGGGTGCGATCGTTACCCCCCGCCCTCCTACTTGTTCAACCAACCGGAATCCCAAGACCCTACTCGTTCGACTTGGCTCAGTTACATGTACACTTACTGACGACGATTATTATCCTTTATCGACCACAATCAATCTTTTGTGTCCAATCAGCCAGCTCGCCAGCTATTGTGGCATCGAACCTCAGCTTTCGTATTTTTGAAGCAATGGAACTTCGAGGGCACACCTGCTCTCTTAGCTCTGGCTTCGCGTGGCATTTGCTCGTCACGGCTATCCCGCAGCTTTCTTGCCTCGGGATTCCATCGTTGCGGGAAGAATGCAAGAGCAACCTTGACACGCTCGAGGGTTGTTTCCGAACACTTGCGTCGACCAGGCCGTCTGCAGCGAACAACTTGCGTAACATCCAAGAGATCCGCGGAGCGCTGGAATCCAAAGAGCCGCTTCCGAAGGCACGGCTCAGCGCTAACGCATCAGTGGATGTTTTCTCTTTTTGCCCTCTTGACCTCTTCGGTCCCTATGGAGTGGATGTCCCGACAAATTACGACCGTATTACCGCAGCGCTTGAATGCTCGGTAGATAGGACGCTTCGGGCCGCCCAGAATATTGAAAATGTGCATCATGGGAATGAAAATATGCCACAGATGTTTTATGCTCAAACGCAATCGTCTACGACCACGCGAAACAACATAGGTGACCAACCCATGCTAGAGGGCACTCCAGATTTTGAATTTCTTGGTAGTAATTTCCCTGAAGATGGGTGGATGCGAAACTGGGTTAACGAGCTGCATCTCTTTTGTGAATAAAGCTAGAATAGCAAGAGACGAACTCAAGGAATACAACTTTAGTATATCCACTGTCAGCTCAACACCTGAGCCAAATTTAAAAAAGGGACGCTCTCACACCTTGATCTTTTCCTAGAGACGGCCTACGTTGATCAGTCTCGCCAAGATGAACCCTATTTGAAGCATCTGTGCTATGAGATAAGATGCATCATGGGTAGTCTGGGAAAACATCCATACCCTGTATGCTCGCTCCAAGCTCTTTCCCATCTCCCACAGGTTTCTCGGAGTCAATATGAACAAGGAGTATGCGCGCCCACTCTGTCTCACTCATGTTCCTCCATGCGTGGTTAGTGGCTCTCTGTACGCATATATCTCCCCTCTTCATAACCTGTGTAGCTGTGGAATCCAGCTCAAGTTCTACCTCGCCTTCCAACACAATAGTGTAATCGACGCTTACTGTTCGGTGCATGGGTGAGGAGATACCGGGACCGAGGTCCATCACACGGAGAACTGTACCTCCAGATATGGTTAATTTTGGTATAGATGCGAATGTATTCGTATATTCGTCAAGGTCCACGTCGTCTTTCAGGACAACTGGAAAAGTTTTGGTAGTATAGGCGAGGAAGAACGACGCTTCTGGAGCCTCGCGCCAAAGAGCTTTTGATGGGATCGTCGTTTCGAGGATGGATTCGCCCAAGGTCGAGTGTGTTGTAATATAACGATTTATTGTGGGAAGTGAATCTCTAGATGACATAGCGAAGATGTGTTCTCACGTTCGAGACTCGAGAGCATAAGTCAGGTAAGTTGAAGTTGAAATGGCTGAGAGAAAGCCTGCCGGTCGCATGCCCCTGAAGCCAAATTTAGGGGATTGGGGTCGTGGTTTTGAAGGTCTAGAACATTAAATACTCCGCCAGGTGCTTCCTAAAATCACCCCCCCCCCCCCCCCCCTTGACGGCTGCGCTATAGTAAGTGCCCTCGCAGTATTTAGTGACTTATGCTTACGGAGAGCAGTGCTGCAGAGTTGATTAGCAAAATACCTAAAAGGCGATGCTGAATGTTCGTAACTATGACATTGCCTTTATGAGGCATCCTCTCTCCACAGTTCTCCCACCCAATTGCTTCAGAACACACCATCTTGGTACTAGTGATTCTCGGTGCACTAGATTTACAATCGTTTATTTTACAGGCCAAAATTGTTTTATAAACCAAGGTTCCTCAAGTTAACTTTCCAGACGTTCAGGAAGGAGATCCGCCGGATATCCGCCGGATCCAAGTCATCTAGATATATCCCTACGCCAGTAGTATTCAACCTCTGAATCGACAACACGAGCATTATGACTCTCTCCCAGCCGTACAGATCTCTAGCTGGAACAATAGACCTCCGCAATTTCCAGGCGCTTAGGTGTTTCGAGGGGATCAATGAATAGAAATTTTGTTACAGGATAGACATATAAGCTTTCAGATTTTCGCAAATACTAGCTAGGAAAGGTGCTATATATTCTCAGGGGTGGAAAACGTTAAATACTTTAGCATTTATATATCTATAACTAAGTCGAGTGTCGGAGATTGAACTCTCTCCCATATTGCTACTCTACTGCTGTAGTTAGACTCCAAAATGAAATATCTGATACTCAGCAGCATTATTTGGCTTGCGGGCGGTTTATTCTCTCAAAGTGAAGAATCTTTGCCCCTTTAATGGAACCGAGAATTGGTTACTAACAACCTAGATAGGCTTGAGTTGGGATTGTCCGAGAGGCTTGACTACGCTTGGCCTCATCGATGCCTTTGTTCGGCGAGCTTTGCCAGATGCACCCAATGGATATGCACCAGAGGGAGGTGATTGCCCATCCCCCGAACCTTTTGTGCGCAGCGCGAATGCATTGTCGCCAAACGAAACATCATGGCTCTTGAAACGGCGCCCAAAGGCCAAAGAAGCTTTAGTTGAGTTGCTCAGCAGGATCAATATATCCGACTTTAACGCCCCCGAGTATCTTCGAAACCAGGCAGCAAACATTTCAGCGTGGCCTAATATAGCAATCGCTGCTTCAGGAGGGGGTTACAGGGCTATGCTAAACGGCGCTGGAGCAATCGCTGCGTTTGACTCACGAACAGGAGAAGCCCCCACTGATGCTGGCTATCTCGGAGGCCTTTTGCAATCCGCTACATACCTCTCTGGACTCAGTGGCGGCTCCTGGTTAGTAGGATCTTTGTATATGAACAACTTCACGACAATACCAGCATTATTGAGTGGTGATATGGCATCTGTGTGGAATTTGGAAAATTCTATCTTTGAAGGACCACCCTCAGTGTCTCATTATTATAAAACACTAGTGGACGCTGTGAGTGACAAAGAAAACGCAAGTTTCAATACTTCAATTACCGACTATTGGTTTGGCTCAGTCTATGTTCTGTTAACGAAGGCTGACCTTGTACAGGGGTCGAGCATTGTCATATCAGCTCATCAATGCTGTGGATGGGGGCATTAGCTATACGTGGTCATCTCTAGCTGTGATGCCGGATTTTATGGATGGGGAAATGCCGATGCCGATTGTTATAGCGGATGAGCGAGCGCCAGGAGAGCTACTTATAAGTAAGTATCGCGAAATACCTGGATATCCGATCGTTTCAAGGGCTCACATATTACCCCGAGGTTCAAATACCACCATTTTTGAATTCAACCCGTGGGAACTTGGAACATTTGATCCGACTGGCAATGGCTTCGTTCCATTAAGGTATATTGGGTCAAATTTTTCCTCAGGAAAGCTACAACAGAACGCAACCTGTGTCCGAGGATTTGACAACGCCGGGTTCGTCATGGGGACTTCTTCATCGCTCTTCAATCAGGCTTTTCTAATACTTAACGGGACGAACGACACTTCTATACTGGCAAATGCGATCACCAAAGTTCTCGCTGAAATCAATGAGGATAACAACGACGTGTCGCTATATTCGCCGAATCCATTTTACCAATATAACATCGACACCAATCCTAATGCGGATTCACGGACTCTATTCTTAGTTGATGGGGGTGAAGATCTCCAGAACATACCTTTACATCCACTCATCCAGCCGGCTAGAAAAGTGGATGTGATATTTGCTATTGATAGTTCGGCGGACACTAAAACAAACTGGCCAAATGGTACAAGCTTGGTTGCGACTTACCGGCGGAGCGTTAACTCCATGTTTGCGAATGGCACGACCTTTCCCTCTATACCAGACCAGAACACATTCGTCAACTTGGGATTAAATTCGAGGCCTACCTTTTTCGGTTGCAACTTGACAAATATGACCGGAGATGCCCCGCTCATTGTTTACCTCCCGAACTTTCCCTATTCTTATTCTTCTAATGTCTCAACGTTTGACCTCCAGTACAACAACTCAGAGCGCAACGCGATTGTTCAGAACGGTTTTGACGTCGCAACGATGGCAAATGGCACGATTGATTCAGAATGGCCAGTATGTGTAGGATGCGCTATCCTCTCTAGAAGCCTCGAAACAACTGGCGTGGCAGTCCCAGTCGTTTGCCAGGACTGCTTCGTGAAGTATTGTTGGAATGGAACCATCAACGACACATCTCCTCCGCTCTACGAACCGCAGATGATCCAAACACAGGAGGGCGTAAAAAGCGAAGGGTCAAGGCTAGCGTCCGAAAAGGCGACCCTTTTGATTTTGTCATTCTTTTGTTGGATTTTCTTCTCCGAAGTTTTTGCGGTGGGTTTTGATCATCCTATGACTGCGGTATAACCATATAGTGGACTGACGTCTCATTTCAATGCAATTTGCGTTCCATGTTGTCTGTCTTGCTATCAGGGCGAGAATGGTCCTCGAAGGGATATAATAAATTCCGTAGACGGGGCAGGACTCCGGTACGCCCTGGATAGTTTAAAATTAATGCCGCCCGGGCCAGTCCGCTACCTCCTTGTTCGGCTGGACTCGCTCGTTAACATTCTCTTACACTAAATTGCAACGTATAGCCATCGGCTGGTTAGCGTTGGCATGTCTCTATGCTCCGCCTCACTATCCAAGTTTACTTGTTACCTGGAGAAACCCATTGGAAATGATGCTCTTCAAAGCCAGAGAGGGAGTTTATTTCAACGGTCGGTATGGGAATCCTCGGCACGAGGTCCACTGGCACGGGGCCCTTCTTGTTGAGAAACCGCCTCAAGCGCGGGTGGCGCTTAGGAAGGTGAATTTCTCTGGCTGAGATTTGCGAGTCTAGCTCCGGAGATTATTGTATGTAGCCTTCACAGATCCATATTTGCATGCCAATGCCAGCTGACAGGCAGACTCAACTAACTGGATCTTTCTTTTTCAAGAATCTAGGTAGAGTAGCTCCATACTAAGGACTTCAAATAGGAATTTTGAGCCCCTTTCGGATACTCTCGATTCTTTCGTCTCTCGCCCAACAAGCACTGCCCAGGTTCCTGATCCAGCGGTCTTTGTAGGCGGAGCAGAACGCCACCAGCCTATCCAACATCTAGCACCGGGCGGCACTCCTTTGGGCAGATATCCTTGCCAATCTTCTATTTCAGCTGGACCCTGCAAATATTGGTCACAACAAACTGGGACTAACGACTCTGTCGTAGGTTTATCGATTGCATACGTGTACAGCTTCTGGCTCCGCAAGCTTACAGCTCATGGCTGAAGCAAAACCCATGCGGCAGACAGGACAAAACAGTTTAAAATGGTTGAAAGGTAGACCCAGACCCAGCTGACCAAAGTTCGTCGCTCTAAGGTTGGACTTCCCTTGAGATTGAAGTTCTTTTCGAATCCACTCGTCACAACAACTCTGGTGGAAGAAATGGCTACACTGAGGTAGTCTTCTAATCATGTCTTCTGAGTGAATCGTGTCCAGGCAAAATGGACTGCGTGGAACCGCCACAGCATTAGTAACTTAGATGAGCTACAGTAATTAACTCTTTGCATCTGTTCAACGTACCAGGTTGTGTCCTCTTCGGTTATTGATGAACAGTTGGACTCAACGACAAGATAGCCAGCTAAGCCCTGGGAACCCCGATGCACTCCCAGAGTCACGACACGAGGAAGGGTGGTGAGAAATTCGTCCTCCATTTGCCTCTGCTCAATAGATAGCTGGACTTGTAGCTGCTTTTCACGTCTGCTTCTCAAATACTCCCTCGTCCTAAACGTAATTAGTCTTAAATAAGATCAGTAACAAAAATATACCGGCATTTAGTTCTTCAGTGCTTAAGATATCGAACAATAGAAGTCATAGGTATTTATCATTGAGCTTACCCGATTGCTAAGAGCAATAAAACCAAGGCTGCACTAACATATACTGGGGCCAGACTGCTTGCTTGAGGAAGACTTGTTGAAGAGCTTTGAACAGAATTGGTGCTAGGCGAATCTCCGTCTCGCCTAGTATAAGTTCCGTACCTTAAAAAATCAATCGGCGCCATTGAAGGCTAGTTTAGATGCAATAGACAAAGATGTCAAGATTATCACTTCAACAGTGATGATCATGCCTTCATTAACGAGGCGCGAGCTAATTTAAACGATACATATAAAAGCAATCCTACGGTTGAGGATAACTGTTAGTGACCACGTCTCAAGAGTGCCTTTTGGAACAATATTAGAACAAGAATCGAAGACTTGGGTGAGATACGATGAGCAGCCCACGGGCCAGAGGTCTTCGGCTTCCATTTTCGTGTTTCAGCTTCAATTCGCCGGAGCCTGGCGGGAGGTTTGTATCTAAAAAGCCTTGTTTCAGGTCCGTGCTTTATCTAACTCCTTCGAAGCTGCTAGCTGATAGGTCCAACGAATTTCTCAATAACATTTGGCCCAGGAAAGCGTTGATTTTACTTCCCCCGGGCCGGAATGGATCGGCTAAAATCTAGTTGACCAATGGTGATTAACTTTAGTAGTTTGCAGATGCCCTAGTAGTTGTACGGCCTTTGTGCAGGGGGTTGAGTTAAAGGACGAGGCGCGACTCTTGAGACGCAGAATACTTCCCGTATGATATCTATTTACAAAGCCAAAGGGGGATGTTAAATAACTGCCTTTTCTCTTTAAATCCTCCTTCCACCTCCATCTTTTTCATTCTCAGAAATTCCCACACGGGCGATCACTCACTTCCAACATAAAATCGACTTTATTATATCCTGCTACTCTGCACCATGGGAGTTGGATCTCAGGTTGCCTCTTTTTGCCTTCGCATTGGCGAGGTCATCTGTGCTGCGATTGTGGCCGGTATACTAGGCTATTACCTTCACCTCCTGGATGACGCGAACGCCCACGCAAATGGCCGTATTATATACACACAAGTCATTGCCGGCATTAGTATACTTGCTGCTCTTGTTTTTATGCCTCCATTGAAATACTCCTTCTGGGCATTTCCCCTCGACTTCGCCCTATTCATATGTTGGATCGTCTCTTTTGGATTATTAGTTGATGTAAGCCACTAATACTACACCCACTGAACACAACTCGTTGCCCGGTTATACTGATCTCTTAATAGCTCACATCATCGGGAGGATGCCATTCACGCTGGTATTGGACTAGCTGGGGCTACTATTGGGGAGGCTGGTATCGCACAATTCCCATCACCAATGCAAATCAAACTATTATTGGCACCGTCAATTGTTCGACTTGGAGGACCAGCAATGCCTTCATCTTCATAGGAGCTTTCCTCTGGCTTGGAAGCGGCCTTTGTGTAGGTTTGTGATATTCTTTACCCAAAGAAGTGTTCTGACCGGTGAATAGGGGCTTTACGTATGCACAAGGGACCGTCATGTCCATAGGGAAAAGGTCAGCAGACCTGAAGTCCGGTAGGTTGCATTGACGAATAAACACTTGCAAAGATTCCCTGCTAACCGACGAATAGAACAACAGAAGCGTGAAAGCAGATAGGGGGACGAGGACTATAACTGAACTCCCATTTTTTGAGTTAATATACGTATTCCGGCTATCCTTCTCAAGGGCTATAACATCTAAGTAGCTTTGAAGATTAGGTATATATTGATTCTGGTAAGCTTCTACGTTGATTTCGGTTTATCTACAATTATTAAAGTTGTACTATATATATATCTATACAGAAGGATTAATTAAATACTCCATCCTTTCATAGTGAATGTGTTCTATGATTCGCCCCTACGTATATTTGGAGAATGATAAGAAACTACCATACCTCGACGACGAGGAAGGCTTGATTAAAGGCTCCTTAAGCAGTATTCACTATGCTCTATCATATTCCTCTGTCTTCTGGGCAGAGCAATCGGGCGGCCTGGGCGGGAGAAAGACAAAAATATTGAGATGCCAAGAAGTAACCCCAGCATCAATAAAAAATTATTGAAATTAACAACGAATAACGTGCGTATGAATTAGAGCACTCTGGAAAGACCATCCTCTGAGAAAAGAACCAACTTCCTTTGTACTTGAGTTTCGGAAGACGAAATTACATGAGCAATAGATTTGCAAAGGACAGTATACGGGGAAAAAAAAGAGGGAACAGCCTGTTCTTAATCAGCCTCCGAGGCAAACCGTCGACATTAAAGAGAGGTGACTCTATGACAAATTCTTACAGCATGTTCAGTCTCAATCTATAGGGAAATTCGACGGCCGCAGGAAGGGAACCGATCCGCTGAGGCAGATACCGTCAGTCCCGCCTATGCTACTTCTCAGTGCCATAAGTGAGCTATCTTTTAAAGGCCGAAACCTACCACCACCAGGCTTGGTCTGAACTTTATGTTGCTTGGAATCGTTTGATTAAGGTAACTTGCCTAGATAGCGGTGTGCGCTTGTTGGAGAGTGCGTTGGAAGAGACCAACAGAAGAGAGCATCGCCTATTTGGAAATTCTGAAACATGGGTATTTAAATATTGTAATTTTTGAATACCAGGACTATAAAAGAATAAGTTTGAAATTTACATGACGGAAAACGGGACGTACAAATAATTTAAATCAGCGTCGGTATGACCGGATTTCTCCAGTAATATATTCGGAGGACCAACAGGTCAGGAGGACGTATGGTGGGTCGAAAATCCTTGCATCAGGCTTGCTCATTCTGGCTAAGTGCGCAGAAGTGACTGCAAAACATCGCTCAAAAAAACCTCACTTAGTGCACTCTCTTCCCTCCCGTTCGCTTCGTATTCTTACGTCAAAATAAAGAGACTTTCCGAGGGGCGCGGGGCCAAACCCCTGTCCCGTCATATACTACGAGTACCGCCAATGCCTTTTGAGAACCCTGAGCTGGAGCAGCGAAGTGCGGGTGGCACGGTCTGCCCAGCTCCTCCAAGTTTGTCCGATCTATTGGCTTATGTTACAGGCCGCACCTCGTCTAAAGATGAGCAGGGGCAGAAACTTCGTTGGCATGAGGCAGATCTAGCGAGACATTCCTTGTGAGCAGATTTGTTCGTCTGTGCCATGTGAAAGAGCTACGGATAGCCGTTTGACCTGAGGCAGAGCTATTGGCTTCACTCTAAGCGGATTATACAAGAGCTCCAGATGACGCATGGGACCTCAGGCTACCTAGGAGCTTGTCCGATGTGGAAAATCTGTAGAAATCATTCACGGAACGGCATGACAAGCACATAGATTGAAGCATAGATATGCAGGAACTAACACAGGCACCAGATCATTTTCCGGCAGAAGTTCACCGACATACCTTGTACACCACATAAGAATCCCACATCACAAAGAAGGCGATCTCTTAGCGGACATTTCGACCATTGAGAAGTGGTGATGGTGTAGGGAAGTTAGAAGATTGCGTCCCCCCCCCTCCCCCCGAGATCCTTCATTAGCTGCTTCTTCTTGGGGGAAAAAAAAGAGCGGCTTCCGGGTTCCAATTGATAATCCCGCCAAAAACCAACAATCGATATACAAGACTCACACTCGTTATAAATCAAAGATCTCGAAAAAGAGCGGCATCATCCAAACAGCTCCGATACAACGTACGCCTCCTCCGCCTTTTTCTATCGATATCCTGAGTTTGACAGTCCCAGACAAGAAGGGCGACAGCGACAGGTACAACATGCCAATGGCAGCTGGTACAGAGCGCGTACAGTGCAGATCCAAGCGAGCTATCGTGTCTTTGATCCAGAACAAGCGGCCTGAGAGGGTTTATTGCAGTATCTGCTTGGGTTTTTGCATCTTTTGTGAAATATGGAAGGCCTTGGATTGGATTACATCGAGGCGCAGATCTCGATTATGGCAGCACAATATCCCACGAAAACCATTGCATACGGGCTCCGTGACGAAGAGGCTTCTCTATTCGGCAGATTCGGTTCTCTATATCAACAGATCAATCGAGATTGACAAATCTTATTCCACAACGACGGCCGGCCTCGTCTGAATTTTCTCTGTGTTGCAGAGGAGTAAACCGATTGTGGATTGGAACCAAGGTAAACTGATGATGGATATGGGGCATGATCCTGAACTACCTTGAAGTGGCTTACCAGGTGTATTAGAAGATGTAGTTAGTTTCATAATTTAATTCTACTACAAGTAAGTGTCCTATATTATGCTTTTTCCATTGTAACATACATACTCTTCGGGATAGGCGAAAAGTATTCCTACTAAATATCCTTCACCCACCGTAATAGCTATTTATGTTTCTTAATGGTTGTGCTTTGAATTTCGGATATACATCACTTTCACAATATTCTCTCTACGTCGAACTAGGAGTTTCAGATATCTTGAAGGGATCTTGCTATATCCCTTTCATTGCTGCTATAGATACATATAAGTCTACCTGTGGAGTCGGCCCAGACCATTTGAAGTTGGAAAAGTGAGTGTCTCAGCGACGTGATGAGTTGAATTCGTGCGTTTTGCCGTTGGCGTATTTTGCACTAAAGGAGATCTCGAAAGGTGCTGATGAAATGTCTCTGCTGGAATGATACACCCCCTATCACCATAGATCGCCGGTGGCAGAGGAATTTCGAAGGCTGTCTGAACCTCGGGGGACAGGACCTCTCCAATGGACTGATCCAGCCCTGATGTAAGATCAAAATCCCACGAGGGTCCTGCGTCCGAATGTTGACTCGACAGCGCGGACTGAGCTTTCTGAACCGTGCCGTGGAATTCGAAGAATGTAGCATACTGATCCATATTACCGGTTACTGAAGGCGCAGAAGCCTGATAAGATGATCCGTTGTCGTTATTAAATATACCGTAGTGACCATCAGCAGTATCATTATTTGCGGAATAAAGTGTCGTCTTATATGTATCGCCAGGTGGCTCACAGATACGTTGCCTTGGACTTGCTGCCATTGAGGACTCAGGAGCAACACAACTATGGTTCTCTTCCAAAATGCCCAGCTGCTCCAAAATATGGTGAACAGAAGGAAGGCCACTCTTGCTCTCAAGTTGTAATTCGTTTGAAGGGCCGCAGGCGAGCTGTGTACGCCTGTAAAGCTCAAGAAGACCGGATACGAGCCATTCCTGCTGTTGCAAGAGCATCTCCACAGATCTGGAGTTTCATCAGTCACATCTTTATGTAAAACGGACATAGCAGACCCTTTGGGGTGCACAACATTGCGAAACTTCTTGGGCATCGCAAATGAACAAACCGTGTCTTCAGCTTCGCATCGGCTGCACGGCCTTTTGCCATCACACTGGCTCGAATATCAGTTTTGGCAGAGTCTACAAATGGCCGACCTCTCACCTTGGTCTTCTTCAATCTGCACCTGTCGCATGCTTTGAGCACACGACTCGGGGAGGTCTGTGACGGTTTGAGATACCCGGGTGAATACGGGAACCTTGACTTGTTGTTCATCTTGAAAGGGCACACTTGGAAATGCAAAATTAAGGTAACAAACCTGGATGTCGAGAACCCGGGGGGGGGCAGCGTCGAAGTTGAACAATGAAACTCGAGAAACTACGACCATGAGGACATTATCTACTGAGGAGAATGCGCCACTTCAGCAGGCCTAGACTCCGTATGGGAGGGGTTGAGCCTCCAACTTCTGCAGGGATTAGAAGAAATGGACACTCCATATGGGGTCCTGGAATGAATGCAAGCCTGATTCGAAACCTCTGAAAGGAAAACCGTGCTTGCTCGTATCTTTCTCGGTTTGCTTAGAGTTTCACATGGACGGCAACTATTTGCCTCGTCCTTTGTTTTGAGCATGACTTCATATAAATCTTGATGTTAAGAGATAGCGAAAGTTTCATCTGACCGGATTCATTATATCTAATGAGACCTAAAAGCAAGAGGACGTTATATAGATCTTGTATGGTACACTGCTACCACATCTAGCTTGAAAACATACCTTCTCACCTGTAGCCTCTGAAATAAGCGGTTGCATGGGAAAAGATGTCTCAAAACTTCGTGCACGTGCTCTGCAGAGAACTGTTATTTCAGAGCTCAGTACGGGGCAAAAGTAAATGTTGCGTGATGCTTCTCGTGCCACCAGTGCTAACCCCTTCTTGTTTCGTTCTCTTATCAGCGTGGCCAACTACGACAGCTGAAGCAGTATTCGAGGTGCCCTCCATTTGAGTTTTTGCAGTGATGTGACATGATCACATACCCACCTACTTCTGGCTGTTGTGGCCCCAGAGGTTTAACTGGTGATCACCTATAGTTAAGGCCACTAGGCGCACCTTGGGCCGTCAACGCCTAGAGCTGCCCGCCGATTCACCTGCGCTAGCCTGGAATTAGCATGGGTATGGCCTGACACCAGCAGGAACGTAAGGTACAACCGAACTTCGCTTGTGTGGTGGCGGCCTCCGCCTAACTACTTGGGAGTTGGGTCTAGTGGCGCCATCTCTGAAGCGAGGTTTTCGCGAATCCTGGCTATTTCAGCCCCATTTGCTGTATACGATCATTCTCTTTGTTTAGAGGTTCCGCTCAGGAAATATAGGAGCGACGAATTGTTGTCACCATCGCAGGGCTCGGACTACTGCATTGGATTATGAAGATGGAGTGGTGGACGGAATAGGTTTCCGTGGTAGTCTGAAAAGGTTCTCCATCATATGGGCCTTTCGCCAACTGGCGTTCTCCGACTCTTGATTTTTCATGTATGTGCCACTTGTCACACCGATCTGTACGTAATGACCGCATGATTGTGTCTGGGGAAGCTCGGACGGCTCCTGGTCGCAATCCATGGCCACTTCAGTCTTACGAATTCCCCTCGTTTACACCTCTTGCCGACAGGCGAGGTGTTCATCGTGGGAAGAGGGGTATGGTTCGCTTTCACCTATGAAAATCCACGCTTACGACTCCTGGTCAACAAATTACGGAGGTCCCCGTGCATGGCGACAAATGAGATTCTCAGGCCGTGATCTTTGTTAAGACACCCTGCATTGCTTGGACATCACGGAATCCCCAAGGCAAACTCCTTGGTGCTCAGTTCCAGACTCGATGCGATAGTGTTCCGGAGAAATGTCACCCATTTCCCTTGGCCATTCTAACTGTCTATTGATCTATAAGGGTGTCTGGTCGGCATTCATCTCACATGACGCCCCTCAAGAAACATTTCTACAGGCTTACAGTATTCTAGTGACTTCAGCTCAGCTGCTATCAAACATACCACTGGTTCTTCAAGCGACTTAATCGAGGCCACCTTGCCAAACATAGCATGGAGGCTGAAGTTTGGCTTTGTCTGAGAGAGATGAAGCGATGATTGGATCAGGTTCAACTCCGCCGACGCCAAATAGCATGTTGCGCACCAAATTCCTGATGTGGTATGGCAAGTCACCACGACGCTGTGTTGCATAAGGAAACGACCATCATCGGACGATGGCTCTTGCCAGCCTGAAGCGCGCAGGGAGGGGGTCGGCTTGTGCGCCGAGAGCTCTACCTCGCCGAGCGCAAATGGCCATGTGGAAGTTGGTTCAGAGAATCCAGGGAATGCAAAGCGGGCAGGTGGATTGAGTTCAGGCAGCGTGTTATTGGATAACTTGGAAGGCACCCAACCTCCCCGTAACACCAAACAGCGATCCGCATCTCTTCCCCTGCTTGCCAATCGGACTAGCTATTCCAGCATACTAGCATTGTCCAATGCCTGATGCTGAGTGCTGCGAGGACAGTGGCCCTTCAACTACATGTGAAGATATGTCGAAGTCATAGATTGCGTCGCGTACGGCCGAGCTTATCACCAAAACCTTGGATTTAATTTAGATCTTTTCAAGATATCGACAGTGTCACACGAGATTCCGCATGACAAAGACTGTCCACACCGGTGAGACCTCTCTGAAAGGCCAACGACTGAATAGATCAAGCGAGCTCTTACGACTTAAATATGCCTTTCGATGTCAGTGATATTGTTTTAGCCAACTGCTGGGACACTAAACTCATCGATCACGGGTCATACTTAACCCCAGCTGGCGAGAATATTATTCCTTGTGCGATACCTGATGCCACTTCAAGTTTTATTCCTGTCGAGCTCTATGACTATCCATACAAAGGAGATGACTTCGACTTCGTGGAAGAACAGAACACACAAATCGATTTACTGAACAGTACTAGTTGTTTACCAATGTCACCTAAGTGCGAGGATATCGGCCACACTACCCGACATTCTAAGCAACCGACTGTCCACAATGACAATACTGATACAACCCCTCTCTACACGATTCATGGTCGGCAAATACGCATCAGATCCTCAAATTCTGGTGTAAGTGGACGAGCAGATTCTAGAACTGGTCCCAGAGCACATAATCAGGAAAGGAAAAGAATCAGCGACAAAAGACAAGCTCATTCTATCATCGAACGAAGATATCGTGACAAGGTAAATAACAAATTGAAGGAGCTATATTATGCACTGCTCGAGGCGAAGCACCGGATACGCTCGCGGACTGAGACCTCGGACTGTGTTGTGATGAGCGAGCCATCCATTAGCAAGAAGTCCGACGTGATCAACGATGCTATCAACTACATTCACGAGTCTGAAATCAACTTTCGGCACATGGCAGACGAAATCCAAAGCCTCAGGACTCAGATCAATGACCTTGAGAATAAAGAGATGGCTTGACATCTTTGCGGAGTTACAGGATCCGACTAATTATCAACTCGAATATGGACAAAGAGGAATGCTTTTCATCTGAGGGCAGAGAAATGACATTTGTGATGAAGATCTCATATCAACCAGACCCAGAGCTGAAAAGACATGAGGGCTTTTGACCCCAAAGAGTTGGAGACAACATACCTTTCGATTCTTTTACAGCACAGCTCGATAAATTCGGCAGCTCTGCCACAGTTTGCATCCAATCCATTGTTGGCAGAGGGGTCGCAATCTTCACAAGACCCACCAATCTTTGTCAAACACAAGCCTGGCACGGATTCTGAGAGCGAAGCGTTCTAGATATCTTGGGTCCACAGACCTTGTCGCGCGAGGTGCAGTTCTTTCCATTCATGCAGGGTTGGCATCGCTCAACGGAGAGACTGTGGAAAAGGAACAAAACGCAAGTCTGGGTCTGGGATTTGCCCGTTTGTCACAAACAATGTATCGCTCCCTTCCAATCCACCTACACCACCATCAACTGCTCTGCCAAGCGGAGCAGGGTATCCTAGTATTAAATCCTTGTTTCCGCGCAATCTCAAAGTCTAGACCGCCGGGATGTGCGCGGGCATCTTCCAATCTGGTGCCATCTTTTACAGGCCGATGGGGAGGAGAAAATTTCAGTCTGTAAATATCATGAGAGAGTGGCTTTCAGCATCTTTTCATTCAATGAAATCTCTTTGAATGGGTCTTAGGACTGCTCGATGGCAGTGTACTCAAGTGTTTTTGGTTTATTATGTCCAGCACTCGAAGCAGTGGAGTCCTGGACCCTTTTGTTCAGCGAGCGCATTTGTTGCTCAATTGGCTACTGGCTTGCATTACCAATGAGAGTCCAGTGTTAAATCTTCAGCCAAAGCCAGTCGCCGTCCTTTTTGGGTGGAAAAGATCCCACATTCAACGATCGGATTCCTTTCACCCCCGGGGGCTACTTGTAGTTAGTTAGTCCAGGTCCACCAGGGGGCAACAGCAATGAGCATGCGCGAATGACTGCCCCCCTGGTCATTCAACTTCACCAGCATATAGAGAGCACCACTTGGTGCGTGGAGTTTGGTGTGCTGCGATGGTGTGCTGCGATGATGACCCTTTTTCAAGCTATCCAGATCATGACACCCACACAAGGGCCACAACTCCCAGACCCCGCCTTCTGGCCTGAGTCATCTTCTATGCAACGAGAGGAGGCATTCAAGAGAAGCCTACTAGCCCGACTTGGCATCGCATCGACGATCCCTTAGTCTCGAAAGCAAGATGTTGAAAATCATGCCCCCGCATCGGAGGAGCTGAACAGCGCCCGTAGCGTTTATGCAGGCTTGTGGACCGCCAAGCTAAGATACTACACAGCTGGCCAGTGACATACAGTGGATGCAAGATGCCTCGGATATCCGCCCTTACTGCTGTTGAAAAGCGAGTGTAGATGGAAAGACTGTCACTCCGCTAACCGATGGAATCTCATGCCCCGCAGAGCTGTTGATAGTAAATGGCACATCATCCTGGACGAAACTGGAAAGAGATGAGACATTTGTCGTACCGAAGTACGTAGATCCAGAAAGTTTCGAACTTCCAAGTGTTGTCTGCTAGCAGGTGCTTGTTTCAGCTGTCCTGAGAGAAGCCGACTGGAGACCTGGGGCTTCTTCATCACAACAGCTGGAGGGGTAGGCAAGGTTCCCATTACCCCACGGAATGTAATTACTGAACAGTTGCTAGAAGAATAGGCCGTACCTCTTCCGCAGCTCTTTGTAACAATTGGGGCGGAGAAAGAGGGTCAAATAACGCCACGGCGCTTCCTCCAGCCCTCTCATCTAACGAGGGCGATGCTTTTGCACTTGCAAACTCTTCACTGGTAGATACCGGTATTTTGTAATTACCAGGTTATTACAGTTGGACCCAGGTATGAAAGGGTTCGCAGGGGACTGAAATTCCAAAATTTGCCTAAAAGCGCTGCGAGATCTTCGACAAAGGTGACAAGGAGGTCGCAAGAGAGAGCAAGTGGACCTGTCGGAAGCGACTCTGGTGGTCCAGGACAAATAGGCAATTAGGCTTTGCCACAACTCTTCATGCACCCTACCCATGGGGAGGATCTTCTTTTCGTGCTGTCCAGCATGGATGTGACAAAAATCAAGAGTGATCGAAAGCGAACCTAGGAGAGAAAACCCCGATGAACATTCAGCTATTCTGTACCTATGACATTGCGGAAGTTTCGAGGACGATACAGATATCATTCCTTCGTGGTTGACTTCCTCTAGGCATCAGGCTAGCGGTAGATGCTGATTTTACAGTGTTGAATTCGTCGATCTTTTGCGTAGGGTCGATTATCAGCTTGGGATCCAAGTCTGAGACAGAGTGGCAGCTCCTCAGATGGCATATCTGGCCAGCAAGCGAGGAGAGAAGTGACCACAAGGAGCGGACCGGTGGCAAAGCCTTTGCTGAATAATATCTGTCCGCCTATCTAAAAGAAGAGTCTGTGACCCGAACAAGCAAGAATAAAAAGGGAGCTCCATCCCAGTCCTGAAGTCGTCGATCGTGTGTCGCATAACAACATCGGGTTGATCCAATGCGTCAGCATTTGTTTACATGAACAATATTGCAGTCTGCCGTACCAACCTCCTCGGCGTGTCTAGCTCAATGAAATCCCCAACTCAAGCTGTGACTATCATCATTCAAAAATTTAGGGTAGCCATTGAATCACTCGTCGAAAATATGTCAATTCTTGTGGCTGCTGGCATTCGAACCCTTTGGATGAACAAGACTCGTTATCGAACAAATGAAGAGGAAAAGGAGGATACTCCTGTTGCGGAGGTCTTTGAAATATTCGCTCAATGTTTGGTGATATCATGCTTTTGAACCGCCATGTTGCTAGTCAGAGAATGTCGTAGTACCGATCAGCCACGGAACCGATCGCTTGCATTAAATAGGGCCTCATGCATGATCTCCAAGGAATCTACCGGTCCAAAAATGAGAATATACAAATCAAGTCCACATCGTTTCAGGGTAATTGACCGAAGAATGCTTACGTAAAGGCCTCATTCTACGCATCCCAAACTAAGAAGCTCAGTAGGTACAATAGTATCTTCAAGTTTATCTTTCTCAGTTTTGAGATCGTCTTCACCATCCGACGTCTCGTTCTCGTTGCGCCAGCCTAGATACCGAAAGTCGTGAATCAACTATATAGGCTTTGCCGGGTCTGAAAGCTCGATAACGACTTTGAACCAAATAGTGTGCAGTAGTAGGCGACAGACTGAGGAATGCGGTACCCTGTACTCCTGCCAAAAATAACGAAATGACCCTGGGTCCCCGGTCTGTGGAAGTTTGGCAGCCTGAGGAGTTTCAGTGGCGTAGTCGATGTGACAGATCCATCACAACAAGTTGTCGGAGGGATTTGCAAGCCATACGAGATGTCTCGGGGAGGTTGCTATTACGAATAAAAGGGTAATTTCTTAATGATATCCAGTCTTTTGTGCCGGGGTTGGAATTGTCGACGTCACCTGGAGTGTTGAACTTGCTGCTGCTGTCCTTACTCACAAACAGGCATATGTCATTGCCGGTCTCTGAAGCACTAGGGTAGTCGGCGGTGCTTAGCGGGGAGTTATCGCCAATACTTAGTGACGGGTTATCGTGACCATTAGGAAATGGTGGGCGAAAGCAGACGAGTGGGAGTGAACGGTTGTTTCAGGGGTTGAGCATCTTCGCAGTCGCTGTTGGAGGATCTGTGGATCTACCAGTGAAATAGTGCAGTAGCACGCTGGGAAAGAAACATATGGGACGGGGTGGTGGACACGGGCGCAAGGATACAATGGGAATGGAAGTTGGTATGCCATGCGACTTTCCAGGAAGTAGAAAACTTTGCTTCAGGCTCATCCATTCTGGATCGTTTTGGTATTTGTCACCACGTCGGTACGATTCTCCCAGCTGCATCGATATGGCCTTATCAAAATCTCCCAGTCACGTTTGCTTCTGCCTCACTTCCTTGTTCAATGAACAGCCGGGGAATTGAGACTGCCGTGTCGAAATTGGAAGAGGTATAAGATCTGAAACTAGATGGGAGGTTGGCGCAGGTAGATGAGAATTAATGGTGATCAGTCTCCATAGGTTAGAGAGAAAAAAGAGCTTAGATAGGCGGCATCTACAACTTCATTGGTGATAGAGATCAATGCGAAAGGGTGCTACCTTTTCAAGAAGGATAGTATCCCAAGGATCAACCAAACTGGAGACATGTTATTGTCTTCAATCCAGCACACGACATTTCCGTGAACATGCATAATGAGGCACATCGACTCTGCGACTCACTTCGTGAATTCTTCCTCTTTTTGACCCCTTCATACGTGAATGGGCGTCTTGAAAGTTCCATCCATAGAGTACCAAGACTCGGAAACAATTCAGTGATCAAGACAATTCTGAAAATAATCGGAATACCTTCCTAAATAGAAAAGCTGCTGAATACTAAGCCGAGCTCGGAAGCCCAAGAAGCCGAATCGGAATGACACACAGTCTATTGCTGTTAGAACAGGGCAAGAACAGGGGTGTCCTTCGCTGGTAACAAGTATTCCATTGACCTTAGAAATAGAGGCACTCTGTCCTCCACCTACGTCGTCAGCCACGTTAGATATAGCGACCCCTTTATCGTTGTTGATCTAACTTTAGCTACATAGGATCCGGCGTGGACTTCGAGTTACACTCTTTCTAACTGCGTCACTTATTGTTCGATTCGGCTCGCTGGCACCCCAAAGACCGAGAGCAGAAAGATATCGTATTGTGGCACGCTCATTCTCCTTCTAGTCATTGTGTGGCGCAAGGAATGAATGCAAGCCGGTACCTTCACACCCGAGAGTTTCCAAAAAGGGCTGCGGAGTTCTATATTTTTTCTGGTCTCGGATCGACGAACAACGACTTTGCGCTGGCGAGCAGTTTTCCCCTTCCGTCCTCGATCCTCGCCTTGACCCACGTTTTCCTACCCTGTCGCTCGACCGCCCACGAACGACATAGCACGACCCCAGGCGTGTCAATCGGGGCTTTGTAGTCCACCGTCATGGTTGCTGTCGCCGGTGCAAAGCTCCCCGACACCATTGACGCCACGGTACCAGTTATCTGATCCAAGATCAACGCATTGAACCCCCCATGCGCGCGACCTGCCTTGCCGTCGATCCCAGAGCCGAGGGACAAGAGATAGCAGTATTCCCACGGAATGATGGAGTCGGCCTCAGCTGTAGGTCGCTTGAAGTTTATCTGAGCGCGGATGGCGTCGGGGCTATAGAGGGTTTGTCTGAACATAGTATTTGAGACACCTTTGTTCAAGGGCGTGTCATTGCGGAGCGGGTGCTGAAAAGGGACTTCGACGATTGATATGTCGGAACGTAGAAGGTTCTTGCACCATGGAAGATCGAAATCTCGGTGAAAGTTGGACTCCATGATGCCGAATAGGTCTTGTCAGAGTGAACTCAGCTTCTTCCTCTGGTAGCTTCGTAAGCCGCTGCCGAAACTCCAGAAATTTGCTCTATTCCATACACATCGCTCCAAAGTCCCAGAAAATGTACAAAATAATTGAGGGGCCAGAAGGCAAGAACTCATCAAAGAATCACAAACATAAATGTAGGTAAATAAAGCCATAGTAATGGCACAGTGAATGGCTGACAACCGCCTCGTTGCTACTCACTCCCAGTTGGCCGATGAACCTCGGCAAATTGTGATGAGGGATTACATTTGTACACAGGGAGTCGTGGAGATACCAGTACAGGCAGTTTTAGAAAGCCAAAGTTAACCTCTAGGATTAGTGAGGTCCATCGACAACTCAAAAGCAATACAGTTAGGTTGTGTATACGGTTGCTCATTTCTATATTATCCAGTTCATGGTTTTGCTTGTCAGGACCCTGATTTTCTGGTATTTTTATCTGGGGAACTCGGTGACAAGTGCCTCACTTGCGTAATTCTGCCTGCATTTTGGACCGTTGCTGCTTCATTTCCTCTTGCCATAAGTTTAGCCTTCGATCCCACGGTCTGATCGACGCCAATCCTGGATTTACTCGCACTTTGTCCATACGAAGCCCCTTCCTCGACGGGGCTTGGAGAGAGACAGGAAAAGTCGTGACCAAAGGGACTGGTCTCCGGCAGACAGTCGTATTATACTTGCTTTTGCCGGAGAAAGCATCTGTGTATGCTCTGGCTGAGCCCCTGTCAACTAATTGGCCTGAACCTCGATCTTTTTCTAATCTTTTCCCCGTAAATGTAGAAGAGAACTGGCACCGGGAAGAAAACCACGCAAAGGAACGCCAGTAGCGAGGTTGCCCATGCTACACCCAAGTTGTGGTACATAGCTGGGGCGAACAGGGGGAAGCCTGCGCCAGCTATAGATCGGACAAAAGTGTTGATAGCGATGGCACTGTTGGAATAGAAACCGTAGCAATCGATGATATAATTAACTCCCTGCCAGAAGGTTACCAGGCAGCCCATGCCGAGGAGGGCCGTAGCAAGCACTTGAGGTACCCAAGTAATATGAGGATCGGACGTCCTGTAATGGGTCAGCAGACGAATCTAGCCACAAAGTCGGCGTGAAGACTAGTTAGTAAACGTAGTCTTACCAAGCAAATAAGAAGAGGCCGAGTGGGAGGACGGCTGCTCCGACGATCATGGGAGGCAATCTCTCTTCGGGAATGACCTTGCCGTGTGTTTTGAAGGCCTTTGTGAAGTTGGTCCTCGTCGAAAACGCAATCAATCCTGTCCCCATTGCAATGCCGACAATGAAAGCGGCAAACGGAAGAGATCCAATGCCAGGATTCCAGCCCCGTTGTTCCTGAAACGAGATTGGATAGGCTTCGAATAGGAGATACAAGATGCCATAAATGAAGCTCATGTATGCAGTCATAAGGGCAAGGATTGGTTCCTGGACGAACATGACAAACGGCCGAACGAGATATATGGTCGTCAATGTCTGTATGTTGACTCGACTTTCATCGGCTTTCGCATGGAGTGCCCAGTTTCGTGTTTCATATCGTAATCGCTTGGCTTTCGTTTGCAATATCCTCGCGGCGGAGGTCTCAGGGATCAGAACTAGTCCGATACATCCGAACAGTGCAGCCATGATCAAGGTAATCCAAGCGGTCCAACGCCAGCCAAGATAAGACTGGGTAACGAAACCGCCGATGATAGGCCCAGCAACCGGCCCTGTGAAAGCAGAGGCTGCGAACACACAAATCCCATATGCCCTTTCAACGGGTCCCCAGATATCAGCCATGGCACCTCCCACGACGGCCAATGGGGCTGAAGCGGCAAATCCTCCGAAGAAACGACCGAGCATGATTGTTTCAACATTCTGAGCCACGGCCACCGGGATTTGAAAGATGGCGAAAATGATATAACCTGCAAAGAGTGGTACACGCCGGCCAAAAACTTCGGATGCTGGACCAAAGAGGACAGGGCCAAACACAAAACCAAGCAGGAAAAGCGATACTCCGAGAGTCGAAGGAACTTCTCCGATATGGAATTCTTTTGCTACGGGTGAGATAGCAACGGCGTAGACTGAGCTAGCGAAAGTTACGACCAGGGTCTTCCCAGAGGATATTAGCAATCTGATCTTTGCAGAAAAGAGAACTCAAAGCGATTGGCATTTTAAAGGACATACCATGAGACCCATTGAAGCGGTGATTCCCCATCTTTTTACCTTTGACCAACTCTTGGGGTTTTCCGGATCTTGTGGACCATCGAATTCGACGAGATCACCGCGCGAATTATCAGTTGGACACGTACGTTCTGGAACAACAGCTTCTTCGCCTTTCTCGAGGTCCTGGACCGACAAAACGTCGGACGCCGAATCGGGAGGCATCGCTTCCTTCTCGATCTCCGGAATATCATCTAGAGTGGACGAGGAAGCCGAAGCAAATGGTGGTTGGGTTGTTGCTAATTTGGATCCCTGCATTCCGTTGCAATTGATGCTAATGTCAAGTCGTTCGCAGGTCGCTCACTGCCATGATGAATGTTGGCAGCAATAGACTAGTCAAATATCTTGAAAGCATTATTAAATGTGGTTGTTTCCCCAGAAATGCCCTGCTTTGTCAGGAGCGGCCGCATGGCTCTGGATTTAAAGGTCCGGTGTCGGATATACGGCAAAGCCCACGTACGAAGATCAAAGAGGGGATCATCCAGGGGGCGTCAAGGAGTGCGATAACCTTTCCCGGGAAAGGTCCGTCAATGCACTCTTATTCAGAAGGCTAGCTCGCCCTCCAGCTTTCTCCGCAGGGTTGAGAGACTCTTGAGATTCTAGGTTCCTAGCATAAACAAGGGTAGGACAGTTTGACAAAGCCTCCACCTCAGTTTCGAAGTGAGATATTTTTCGTGATGAAGATAGAGGCTACCTTCATTGCTAGCAGAGGGTCAAAGTTATTCACAGTAGCGGCTCCTTGACTTGCCACTAAATGAATATGTCCAAGCCGAGCAGCGGCCAGTTCATCGTTGTTCAGCGCACTCTTCGTAAAGCGATATGTTCATTTCAGTGGGGACTGTCATTTGCTCGTCATCTCGGCTCCCCTGCTAAAGCGCCCAGGCAGAACAGGTCGATCGTCTCTTGCCGGGTAGTCGGACCGCGATGTCGGCACACCTTCGTTGTCTCCAGGGCTGGTACTATACGTCATGTGGCAATCCGGCAGAATACTCGTACAGAGCAAGACTCTCCGTTTTCTTTTCCCGAGAAAGACGAAGTCGTCATCGGTCGTGTTGACGGCCTTTGTTGAATGCCATCAAGCAGCGCGGGGATTAGCAAGTGCGGTTGAGATCTTTGTACTGGGTACGAAGTTTCTGAGGGACACCTGACGTACAACGTACTCCGAAGTACTAACTCCGGCCCTAGCCTGTAGGATATGTGCTTGAGGCTCGCACAATACCTATGCAGAGATATAGTTTGTGAGGTGAAGGCTTCGTATACTCAGAAGAGAGATTTCAACGTCTGCTAAAATCGTAGCAGGCTGTTGAACAAGTGAAAAGGAAAAGTGCAAAACGCCAGGTTTCAGAGCGTCCGATTTGTGGGAAATGCAAAGCGAACGGAGAGTGACCATTGGCATTTCCTTCAATAGCGGACCTGTCCTTCTATGTCTAAGCCACTGCCTGAATCCAGAGGCAAGACGCCAACATACTGGAAAGAGGCCTGTTACATTAGGCTGTTTTGCACCCAGAGTACCCTGTCCCCCTGCTGGACGGCCGAATATTTAGAAGACGTAGACTCAAATGTTCTGTGTCCTCGGAAATCCCATTAATCCTGCCATGAACGAGCATATTGAACCTCGGAAAGATGTGCGCGTTAGTTCGATACGCCGTGGTAAGGGTCTTTTAACTGTGCATGCATCGCTTTCGACCTTGCTATATCTCTGGGTAAACGTCAGTTCTTCTAAGCAAAGGAATACTTCGCCTGACGTCTCGAAGCGAACCGAGATCGATGTCGACCGTGAGGATGTCCGGCTCTCGTGCTTGTTCCTCCTCCTTCTCTATATCATCAACATGGTCCAGCCGCCCGGCAATCTGACCATTGGGTGAAATTACAATGGTATCACCATAACTCACGCGCTTCCCGTTGTGCCTGCCACATTGCGCTGAAGCTATGACCCAGCATTGGGTCTCAACAGCTCGGCACCTCAGCAGGATCTCCCAGTGGAGTTTTCCGGTTGGAACGGTGAACGCAGACGGATAGAGCAATACATCAGCTCCCTGCCTACGCAATCTAAGTGCAGGCTCGGGAAATCGCAGGTCAAAGCAGATCAGGCTGCCGATCTCGCCCAGTGATGTGGAATATGGTGGAATGATCTCATGGCCGGGCTCAGTTGAGTCACTCTCCTTCAACCTTGACCCGTTTGGACGAAGATCAAGGTCAAATAGGTGCAGTTTCTGGTATCTGTGTACAATATCCCCTTCTTGATCGATCCAGATCAGAGTGTTACGGATTCTCTTGGAGGGTGGATTTGTTGGCTCGTGGATCCCGACATTGATGGGCAAGGAATGAGCTCTGGCAGCTTGTTGAAGACCGCGAACGAAGTGACTCTTGGAGACATCTTGACAGAGCTCAACCGATTCTGCAGCGGAGGCGGCGATGTAGTCAGAGGCCTCGGGGAGGAAGAGGGCCTAGAAGAATGGTTTCGCTGGTGAGGAACAGGTCAATGGCCTCGTCAAGATGGAGAGCCGGAGACCCTGAGAAAGAATACGACCAACCCACCCACCTTCGCTCCGGCCGCCACAGCCTTCTGCACAAGCTTCTGGCATTGCGCAAGATTATGGGACATAGATGCATTCGAACAGATCTGGCCAATAGCCTGAGGGCAAGGGTGTCAGCTAATCGCGAGGTTTCAGGACAACAGAGGTCTCGAGATGCATACAGCGAGCACCATCGTTGGTGACAGGATGGCTTGGGAAGCTCTCTTTGGGTTCTGCTGAAGGCGCACAGCGAGGCAGGAAGCAAGATTTTAGGAGGGCAGACCGGTACACTTTGAAATGTCCTCCGTTCACCCGTCCAACCGACAGGAGGAAGATGAGGAGAAGGAGGAGTTTTTGATTGCGGATTGCGGATTGCGCAGTGAGGAAGACCCATGTCCATTCCGACGGGGTATGTAGAGTCGGCGTAATTATCGTATCTCGCGGCCTACTTTCCCTACTCGATACCGGTCCTCGTCTCCTTGCCCCTCCTCTTGCCCTCCTCTACCCTCCCCAGCCTCGGTGCTCCTCTCACACCCTGTCTACTTGACTCTACTTGGTGCACAGATCACCCTCCTCCATCTCTCTAAAGGCGATATCGCCAACTGACCGTATTTTTTTCCTCCATCAATGTCTAGTGCCATGAATCTCAAGCCGCTTTCGGGTCCCGAAGCGCGTTCCTCTTCCCGTCATGGACTTTGTGTCTGGCGCCAGCTCACAGATTTCAGTTCGGCTCATGCTGCCGGCAAGCGATCAGAGGATGCCAATGACGGGGAATCCAATCAACTTGCTCGGCCAAGGGAAGTACAAGTGCTATACCTATCGACGATGCTTTGGTCCAGTGTTTCTGGCATCCTCCTTGCTCAAGTTCTCCACGTCTTCTGACCTGGTACCCCGCCTTTAGACAGCCTTCGACCGAATAAGGACCCTTCACATCTGCGGTATCTGCGGGGCGCGACTCTATCCCATCGACTCGATATGCAGGGGCGCGTCCCGAGGACCAAAGGATATTTTTTGTATCGTACCCATGTAACAAAGGTTGGCCTGACGCTATAAAACTTCGTCTCGTCTGCTCCGTTACTGGCCTTGCTGCTTTCTCGGTGCGTCATTCTTACTTGACAGGAGACCAACCTTTGCTTCGTTTTATTTACAACCTTGTCACTGTACTGAATCATTCCACTTCAACATCGATCACCATGACTGCAGTATCGATCCCCAAACAACAAAAGGCTGCGGTCAAAGTCGGCGAGGGATCTGCTGCCAAGGCTCCCGTCCAACAGGTCGACGTGCCGACTCCGGGACCCGGGGAAATTCTGGTCAAGATCAACTGGCATGTATTTTTCCTGCAAGGTAACTTCAATGTCTGACAATCAAGCAGGACCGGTCTTTGTGCTTCGGACAAGTCTTTAATCAAGGATGAGTGGGCTTCGTTTGGGCTATCCATGCTACCAGCCACAAAAGGCATTGCCGGCCACGAGGGTGCTGGCGTCGTTGTTGCGGTTGGAGACAACATGCACCATAAGTGGAAGGTTGGAGATCGTGCCGGTATCAAATGGGTCTGGGGTACTTGTGGCGAGTGTGAATTCTGTACGAACGGTGTCGATGAGCTCCATTGCCCAAACCAGAAGAATTCGGGCTTCAGCCAGGCTGGGACATTCCAAGAATACGCTCTGAGCGACGGAAGATACACCACTCGCATTCCAGAAGGTGTTAGCGACGAGGAGGCCGGACCTATCATGTGCGGAGGGGTTACAGCATATACGGCTTGCAAACGAAGTGCTGTGAAGCCCGGGCAGTGGATTGTAGGTGTTGATCGGCTGAGGCGTCTTCGAAACTTACTCACTAGCTGATCTAGGTGCTTCCGGGAGCTGGTGGCGGTCTTGGTCACTTCGCAGTGCAGTATGCCAAAGCAATGGTATGATCTAGCACATCTGGATGCATATGGATGCAACTGTGATCATCTTTGCTCACCAAGACATCTAGGGCATGAGGATCATCGCCATTGACGGTGGAGATGAAAAGCGCGACCTTTGCAAACGGCTGGGCGCTGAGGAGTTTATTGACTTCACCAAGACCCAGGATATAGCCGCCGAAGTCATGCGGATCACCAAGTATGGAGCTCACGGAGTCATTGTGACAGCAGCTACAAAGGAAGCCTACGCATCTGCACCTGGATTGCTTCGTCCAGGTGGTACTGTAGTTGCTGTTGGCCTGCCCAAGGATCCAACAATCATCGCAGGCGCACCTCCTCTCATGATGTGCTTGAAGAAATTGAATGTTGTGGGCAGTGTTGTTGGCACATTGAAGGATGTTGAAGAAGCCCTTGACTTCACAGCTCGGGGTTTGGTACATGTAAGCAAACCAGAAGCTTCTTCACAAGAACGACGGGTCCATAATTGCTAACTTTTGTCTCTTTTCAGCCCATCCTGACCAAGGGAACTCTGGAGGACCTGGACAAGTATATCGACCTCATGGTTGCTGGTAAGCTCGCAGGCAGGGCAGTGCTCAAGGTGTCGTGAGAGGTGGATAGAATGATTTGCTCCCCCAATTCCGCAACTGAATGAAGGGGAATACATACACAATGCGCCCGGGCTGACAAGAAACCATCCGGTTCGTGTCTTCCGCTTCTACTCTCAACCATGGGTTCCGGTACCCCTTCTTTTCGTCTTTTGCATGAATGTGAGAAGTCTACGGGAGCTGCACAAGGGCTGTGTCTCATTTTGGGAGGGATTGTCTGAATGTTGCAATTTATGATTGATCCGCGACTATGTCGAAATGAGGGGACGATTAACGAACAGATACTGTGCGCCGAAGAGTACCCAAAGCATCGTCGCAGAAAAAAAGATCATGATGATAATATGATAGTGTCAACACCCCAAGCAGATATAGTTGTTCTATCCTTTTTGTGTGCCCGATCGTCGAACATGTTCACCAATCCCAACAAAAGCCTCCTTCGACCATGATCGTTGACGAGAGAGTGGTGGCTCAATCCTGGGACCATGGATCTCTCATATCACCAGGAGAATGTCATCAGCGCAGGATTCAACACAATTGGTAACAGCAAATGGCTTGCAGTAACTGTGCTCATTGGCAGAATGGCGATGAAGTCCACAATTATCCAGTCATATGGAATATAGCCTCCTGGATTTGTGGCGAGAACGGTCATGCCGACAATACCGACGAATGCAAAGGCGATGCTGAATTTAAACTTCCGTACCACTTTGGGAACCTCGATGAAGAAGTTGGAAAACTCGGCTTCTTTGGAGGTAGCGCCCCAGGTCATATCGATTTCGAACATGTGCGCTAGTAGCGCCTGGGAAACATGGAGGGAGAGCCCGCCCAGGAAGATCGAGAGCATGACGATCCACTTGAAGTTCTCCACCAAAGCCGGGATAAATGATTTCTGACCAATGCGGTACCGCATGACTGCAAGAGCAATATTCCCTAGACCGTTGAAGACAATGACAATACTAAACCACACTTTCCAACTGTCGATGTAGTATTTGTCTAGGTAGCCGTTGAACCAGCCAATGGCGAAGTAGTTGGCTAGTGTCATCATCCAGGCAGCACCGATGGCATAGTATGTGCCGATATAGCTAATGATGGTGATCTTGGAAGTGAATCGAATGTTTGAGAAGAAGAATTGTCGGAAAAGTTCTGTAAAAGGCCCTTTATAGATCCACTTCCTCATTGGATGAAAAAGAAGTTCGTTGCATCCATAAGCGTACTTTTCCCATCGAGCAAGTTCATCATAGACGGTTAGACTGACGCCTTCTTTGAATCCTCCATGGGCCCAGGACGCAAGTCTGATGATATATCCGTCGCATTGAAGTCGTAATGACATGTCAAAATCTTCGCTAACATGCGATTCAGACCAGAATTTCTCATAGCCGTCTTCGTCGATGTAAGAAACCTGCTGGATGGCACTCCATCGGAGGATGGCATTGTGACCCACGAATGGTGCGACGTCGCCGTTGGCGACAGTATATTCGATAGCCGTGTAGATGAGATTGGTGAAGAAGGTAATGCCGTTTTCAAAAAATGTATGCACAACTTGCATCACGCCCGATGCAAATTGCATGATTCCGACATTCGGAGACTGTTCCATCTCGCTCACGGCATCGAGCAGGCAGTCAGCTGGCACTCTAGTATCGCTGTCGATCAACAAAATATAGTCTCCTACCCGGATGTTGCCATCAGCCCAAGCACGTGGGGTCTCCTCCAGAACCTCTCGCAAGCATTGGTCATAGGCTTCGGATTCGTCATTTTGGGTCCAGACGAAGTTGCGGTGGTATCTTTGGAGTTTCTCCTCGACTTTGCATGACAACATCAACCCATAGTTCATATTAGAGGCCTTTTTGAACTTGCCCTTGCGAATGAATCCTTCGCTACCATGCTTCGGGCGAGCAGTCCAGCCGATATTATGGTCCTGGTAGAACTCAATTCGTGCTTTGCGTTGCTCTTCATCAATGATCTGGAGGCCATCGTCGTTGACGAACATATTTGCAGTGCCGCCCTGCAACTCGTACGTTGAGATAGCTCGCTTGATAGATTTGACTGTCGGTGCAATCACGGAGGCAAGTCCTTCCTTGTAGACAGGGCATTGAATAGTGACATGTGGCAGCGTAAGTGTATGTAAGCGAGGAGAGCATTTTGCTGAGAAGTATTTTGAGTTGACTTGCATTTGTTGTATAGGTCCAAAGCATTGTGCAACACAGCCAACAATAACCTGTGCGAAGAACTGAAGAATCATTAGTAAGACCAAAGGACCAAGGATAGATGGCTCACCAACGTGAAAAAGATCTGTATAGGGACCAAGGAGAGAAAAGCAAGACGAATGTATGAACCATCCACAGCAATTTCAGTTGCCAAAGACCGGCATGCCAAGCCAAGCAATGTGACAACGATGATTAGTGTAAACCCGACAAGGGTAGTATTCATCAAGTGGGTAGGACGGTCCTGAGGTGGTAGCTCTCCAAACTCTGAACCAACAGAGGCCGCACAAACTCCATTCTTTTCGTTGGTGACTTCTTCATCATCGCCGGCCTCTCCGGTATGCCAGACAAGCTCCATTAACTCGGACTCGATGGAAGCTGCCCTCTTCATTACATTCCAAGGATCATCGTCCCATACCACCAACAAGGAGTCGGCAGCAACAAAGGCAGCAAATTGATATTTTCGTGCACGAGGAAGGTGAGCAATTGAAGGTAGAATCTGGACTCGAAGGCCATTCATGAGAGGAACGTCTGTCGCATCAGGAGCCCAGGCCAAGAAGGTTTTGATGACTCTTGAATTCACCGTCATGGCAACCTATCTTCAAATGAGTTCATTCTTGGGGTTTTGATAATATGGCTTACCTGCACATTGAGGTCCGCACAAGCTTGTCCAAATAGTGAATCTCGAAGCTCGGGAGGACACGACAAGTAGATGCCACGAGATTTTCGTAGCATCACGCCTTCTACTTCTCCGCTGCCGTCGCTGACCCAAAGGCGTGAACACTGTTGCTGGTAGAGATGGTTCACCATAACCTCGTGTTTGATGCCCTCGAAGGCGCTTCGGATGCTTCGTATTGACCTCTCGCCAATAGATGCGACGTCAATTTGCGAGTTGGAGTCATTAAAATGAACGGAGCTGTGAAAGGATGAGCCAACTGTCGGAGGTGATGTCGAGGCAGAAATATCTTCGGGGGAGGATGTGCCCGGCGAGTCGGTCCACTGAGTTGCTTTCTGATTTAGATTCATGGCATCAAGCACGAGGCCCACGCTACTATGGAAATGCGTGAATCGAGGAAACCTTTGCTCTTGGAGCAATGGAGCAAGTGAAGGGGAAGAGAGAAAAGATGGACTTTGCTAGCAAAGTGAGAAAGAGAAACCCACGGACGGCTTTGAAGACAAACAATACACTTGCTTACCTTGAAACATTATGATGGGCAATATATGGGCTCGAAGGTGGACTAGCAAAAATCAGAGACATCCACGTAGTGCGGCGGAGATGTGGCCGCAGGTAGCTTAAGGAGAGTGGCATCGTAAAACTGAGATGACTACCCTGCAAGCTTTTCACAACTTTGGGTTTCGATTCACGATACCCTTGCCCATCCTGAGATTACCTGGGAATTTTCGCATTTGGACCATGGTGTGCGGATGAGAACTCGGCGTCTGCGGCTCAGAAGCCCCTACTAGAGTCAAAGTGCGGTACCGATAGGATGTCTTTCTAGCCCAGGAGGGAGGCCCAAAGTCAAGAAAGGAAAAGGGTTGTGAGCTGCACCAGACTAGTTTGATACAGCACGTAATGGTGCTGGGTGTATCTGGAACAGGGACAACAGAGCAGAAGGGATGTTATGCAAGGGAAGTTGACAGGTCATTTCCCCAAGGTCTTCTCAAACATAGACCCAATAGACTATTCCTACTCTGGTTTAGGTCAGCCTCGTCTCAAACCACGCACAAGGGCTGCAAACAAAAACTACCCCACTGGACATATTCGGGCTAGGCCCTATATGCATCATGCAGGACGTTGTGTCATATTCGACAGGCCAAGGACCCAGTTTGGGTAATTACAGAGACTCACCGTCTTACACAAGGTCACTATTTCTGCCGCTGACTTCACAATCAGGCACATGCATCGTGATTTCCTTCCATCGCCCACGACGACAATCTCCTTCCTGCCCCGCTGAAATGGCTGTGTTGCGGAAATCTCTCTATCTGCATCAAGATATTTGGAGACTGGCAACAAACGACACGGCCGACCAGTCTCTCGATCTCGGTTGATGAACGCGTGAGACATATAAGCAAACGGACCGAGACAGGTTCAATTTTCTAAGCCGACGTGGAACCTTGCCTTCATCAGCATTGCGAGTTTTCGAGGTTCGTGCCAAATTTGTTTTCATGGCCTGACTCGATCCATGGCGACTTTCGGCACATTTTTGCCTTTCTGTTGCCCAACTACTATCAGAGAATGTGTGAAGCCTTCACCGGCAGTCCTCTTACTCTCTCACGTCGAGAACTTTGAACAACACCATTGCATTCCCAAGTGGCCGTCTTTATCGTGACAAATTTCTCCCATCCAAGATATTTCCGATCGGACACCACGATGAGTCGAGACGGAACGCCTCCAGCTGGCTCGCCGGACTCGGCGATAGCGAGTGCCGGATACCAGCAGGAAAAGCCTGTAGATCCCTTTCTCACTCCTTATGCTTCCGGAGATCCGTCAAGAGTAGCATCATCGACAGCACTCCCTGAGCCCATCCTTAACCAGAAGTACTTCCGCTCTCGCAGAGTCAAGAAAGGAGAGGTTGAACGGCCGTGGACAAAGGTCAAAGATCCTCGAGAGAAGTGGGTGACAATCATTCCACTAATTGGACTTGCGATTGGTTTGGGGCTTGCCGGTTTTCTCGTCTGGGATGGCCTTCGAACCGTGGTCAATCACAAATACTGTCCAGTGTATTTGGAGGATTTCTCAAATGGCTTCAACACCAAAATCTGGACTAAAGAAGCCGAGGTCGGGGGCTTCGGTAATGGCCAGTTCGAGGAGACCACTATCACCATGGAAAACGTTTTTATTCAAGAAGGAATGCTCCATATCAAGCCGACCCTTCAAGATTCTAGACTTATCGAGACCAACAACGTGATCAATCTGCAGGCTGACGGTGTATGCACATCATCAGTCTGGAGCAACTGCATAACAGGAACAAATACAACCAATGGAACTATTGTCAACCCTGTCAAGTCAGGGCGCATCAACACGAAGAAAGGGGCGGTGATCAAATATGGTCGAGTCGAGGTCGAAGCCAAGCTACCTAAAGGTGACTGGTTATGGCCGGCAATCTGGTTGCTCCCTGTCGATTCCAAATACGGCGTGTGGCCCCGATCTGGGGAGATTGATATCGTTGAGTCTCGTGGCAACAACCATACCTATCCACAAGGGGGCAATAATATTGTTTCAAGCGCTCTGCATTGGGGCCCAGACGCTGCCAATGATGCCTGGTGGCGAACTAATGTCAAGAGGAACGCATTGCACACGACATTCGCAAAGACGTTTCACACATTCGGACTCGAATGGTCGGAGAAGTATATCTTCACGTACATCGACACTCGTCTGCTTCAGGTGCTCTATACAAACTTCGACAAGCCACTCTGGGGCCGGGGCCACTTTCCCCAGGCTGACGAAAACGGTACTCGTATTGTGGATCCATGGTCGAAGTACAACCATGAATCAACACCATTTGACCAAGACTTTTATCTCATTCTGAATGTCGCAGTAGGCGGTACGAATGGGTGGTTTGAAGACGGCAAAAACGGTAAGCCTTGGGTCGACGCGGGTGAGAGCGCGAAGAAGGATTTCTGGAATGCGCGTGACGTGTGGTACCCGACGTGGAAGGACGGCGGTCAGATGGTAGTTAAGAGCGTCAAAATGTGGCAGCAGCAGGGATACAACGGATGTCAATGATCGGTCTTCAGAGTCAATAGGGGAGCTCGGAAAGTCCTGGGCTGCAATGGTAGAAGCTAGATCTTATTCACAGGCGCCCTGGCTCTTGTTTACAGGTTCCACATGGTGACCTGGAGCCCAAGGAACTGTTTGATGTCGGCGTTGGAGTCCGACTAATCTGGTTGATGAAGGTCATGCGGTGAGGCAAAACAACATTCGAATAACCTCTCCATGAGGCTCAAGTGGACAATACTTGCAGGGCGGGTCAAATTCATTCCGCTCCGTCACAGGTTGCAATAAACATCGCAAGGCAACACGAGGTACTCAAGATATTATACCAAAATCATTTTGAGAAGTACCCTGCTGTCTGAATAGCATAGAAAAAGGACGCCGTCCCATCCACGTAGACCAGGCAAGTTTTATGTACAACAATTCCTGCTAGACAGACAAAGTTACACCAACTTCAAGAGGCCTTCAAGGTTGATACTCTTGGGTCTTTCTATCGGCATGCCCAGAGCACGATCCCAGATCAGTTGCGCCAACGGGCCTAGGCCTCTGCTCACTCCAAAAGTAACAGTGTAGTACAGGGGATCCTTGAAGCCATAGTGGTAGAAGAGGACACCTGAAGCACTGTCGACATTGGGGTGAGGGTTCTTGGTCTTGCCGTGTTCAGTCAGCACACCTGGTGCAATCTCACTGTTCTTCTTGACCAGTCGGTATACTGGATTCTTTGCAATATCCTCACGGGCATCGCCGAAGTCGATCAAGGCCTTGAACCGTGGATCAGGCTTGCGGAGCACACCGTGACCATAACCGGGGACCACCTGACCAGAGCGAAGAGTAGACCAGAGGTAATCTTTGACATCCTGGTCAGAGAAACTCTCACCAATATGAGATTGCATCTTCAGGATCCATCGAAGCACCTCCTGGGCAGCAAGGCCATGCAAAGGCCCAGCCAAACCTAACAAGCCAGCAGAGTACGACAAGAATGGGTCAGAAAGGGCGGAGCCGACCAGGTGAGTTGCGTGGGCCGAGACATTACCACCCTCATGATCTCCGTGAAGGGCAAGGTAGAGACGAAGCAGATCCTGGAACCCTTCATTTTCCTTCCCTGGCTTCCCAAGGAGCTTGGCGAAATTGTAGGCCCAGTCTTGATCCATGTCCAAAGGCATGTCGAGGGCAGACTTGTCAAAGATGGCGGCAGCGACACGAGGTAGCTTAGCAAGAAGGCTGATGCTGTCGTCAAAGGTAGGCTCCCAGTAGTCTGCCTTGTTCAAGCCCTCAGCATATTTCTTGGCGAACGCGGACTCTGTATTTAGCGCGGCAACGGCACAGGACAGCTGGGTCATAGGGTGGACGTTCTTGTCGAAGGAGCGTAGCATGGAGATGACATGGGGTGGGAGATCCGACTTCTGGGCTAATTGGCGCGAGAGGGCTCGGACTTGAGAGGTAGATGGGATTTGGCCGGTCAAAAGGAGCCAGAACATCGCCTCAGGCAACATTTCAGTCCCAGAGGTGCCCTTGGGAAGCTCTTTTTGACAGTCGGCGATGGTTCGGCCGTGGAAACGGATTCCTTCGTTGGCGTCCAGCACACTGCCCTCCCAGACCATGGACTTCATTGTTCTCATGCCGCCAATGACTTGGCCGATGGAGATGTCTCCAATCTTCTTGTCGGCATGGCTCTTGACTTGCTTGAGCAATTCTCTCTTCTCGGGAATCACAGACTGTAGCGTGGCCTTGAGGTCGGGCTCAGCGGCAGAGGCGTACGTCCGGAGGATGAAGGAGCCATACGGGCGGGTTGACGAAGCAGCACGAAGGCTTCTCAGAGCATGTTGGGTCGTCCTCGTTGTAGTGGCCATTGCGGTCGCTGACCTCTTGTTCGCACTTCTGGCTCGATCAACACTAAGACGGGTCTTCCTGCGCGGGGTCCGTTGATTTCAATGGACGCCAGAGGAGAGATATCGACGCTAGAAAGAAGCAGGAATCGCGGACTGCTGGAGAAAGTGAAGTAGAAAGATATCAGGGTCTGCAAGAGTGCGGCATGCACGAGCTTTGAGCTTTGGGCCAAAAATGCGAAGTCCGAGTCTTTTGTTAGCGACAAGTCACGAGTGAAAGGCGCATTTTCGGGGGCAGCTCTCGCCAGCTCTCCCCAAGACAAAACTCGCCGAACCTAACCGACTCCCGAGGCTCTTGCCAGCCTTCCATTTCTCCTGGAAAGCATCCCTTCCGGAACGCATCGCTTGACGGCCCGAAGTCGCAAGAGGCTACTGACCTCCAGCATCTCTACGAGGTAAGTGCCATCTACATCATCCTTTCTGCACCATTGAGGTGTTAATTCCTGATAAAGCAGAGTTGGGCTTGTGTCCGCCGAGCTCATAGAGAAGCGACTTTTCTAATGCTAAAACCCAGGAAAGGACACCTTGATCGTCTCCCACTCACTACACTCTGCAATGTTCATGACAGGTCAGTAGAATAGGACCAACGATGCTTCGACGACTTCCCAGGAGCCTTGAGAGGCTCGCAGGAAGACCTACGATAAGAACGCCAGCATTGAAACGGCCTTTTGCAACTCTGCCCCGGTATATGGCCTCTTTACCCTCAGTCGAACCTCCCGTGTCCACTTCGTTATCCTCCGACTCATTCCAGCTTCTCTCAACGGAGGAAAAAGCCGGCGACGCCGAAGATATCTTGTTCAAACAACAAGTAGAAGATGTAAAGAAATGGTGGGAATCGCCGAGATACGAAGGTATCAAAAGGCCTTACAGACCAGAGGATGTCGTGAGCAAACGAGGGACACTGCAGCAGGTGTACCCCAGTTCACTCATGGCGAGAAAACTTTTCAATCTGCTTGCCGAAAGAGCGGCAGAGGGAAAACCGGTCCACACAATGGGAGCAATTGATCCCGTCCAGATGACGCAGCAGGCACCGAACCAAGAGATCCTCTATGTATCAGGTTGGGCCTGTTCATCCGTCCTCACCACCACTAACGAAGTTTCCGCCGACTTCGGCGATTATCCTTACAACACAGTCCCCAACCAAGTTCAGAGGCTGTTTAAAGCTCAGCAACTCCATGATCGCAAACATTTCGATGCGCGGCGGAAGATGACTGTCGAGGAACGCAAGAATACGCCCTACATCGATTACCTGAGACCAATTGTCGCAGACGGCGACACCGGACACGGTGGATTGTCCGCGGTCATTAAACTGGCCAAGCTCTTCGCTGAGAATGGGGCTGCCGCGGTGCATTTTGAGGATCAGCTCCATGGAGGCAAGAAATGTGGACATCTGGCCGGCAAGGTATTGGTCCCTGTGGGCGACCACATCAACCGCTTAGTCGCAGCAAGGTTTCAGTGGGATATGATGGGCAGCGAAAACCTTGTCATTGCTCGAACTGATTCTGAAAGCGGCAAGCTACTCTCCAGCGCCATTGACGTCCGAGATCATGAGTACATTCTTGGCGTGACCGAGGACACGGATCCCTTGGCCGAGGTTCTTCAAGAGATGGAACTAAATGGCGCCGATGGAGTTGAAGTGGACAAGTTCGAGTCTGAATGGGTCAAGAATCACAAGTTGGTCACGTTTGACGAGGCCGTTGGAGCTCACATTAAAGCCGAGGGCGGAGATGCTTCTGAATATCTCGCCAAAACCAAAGCAGACCGCAACATGTCCCTTTCCAAACGCCGCCATCTCTCTTCTCAGTACACTAAATCTCCAGTGATCTGGTCTTGCGACATCCCTCGAACTCGAGAAGGATACTACCATTACCGCGCGGGCCTCCCTGCGGCAACCAAGCGTGCTATTGAGTTTGCGCCTTATGCCGATCTTCTGTGGCTGGAGACTGCAGATCCTAGTGTGTCGAAGGCGGCCTGTTTCGCCAGAGAGATCCGTGAGGCGCACCCAGGTAAGAAACTGGTCTACAATTTAAGCCCGTCGTTCAACTGGATGGGTCAAGGCTTCGACGATGCTTCGCTGAAGTCATTTGTCTGGGACCTTGCCAAAGAAGGCTTCGTGCTTCAGCTGATCTCCCTTGCCGGTCTCCATTCGACAGCCACGATTACCGCAGAACTATCACGAGGCTTTAAGAAAGACGGCATGCTTGCCTATGTCAAGCTAGTCCAGAGCCGGGAGAAGGAGCTTGGTGTTGATGTGCTAACCCATCAGAAATGGAGCGGTGCTCCATACATCGATGGGATCATTGGTGCCATTCAAAGTGGCAGCAGTTCCAGCAAGAGTATGGGCGAAGGCAATACCGAAGCAGGCTTTTGAGTGCTTCTCACGAAACCCGACATGACACATATATGTTTTTGCCGCGGCCATGCAAAGGCGCCTGGACACCATATGATGATATCAATCTGGATTGCAAAATATTTATCCCAAGGAGAATTCATCTGTAAATATATTTATATTGAAAAGCTGCATTCGACATAGTAGTCCGTAAAGAGGAGGAATCGAGACCAACATTGAAAAAGTAGCAGAATAATCCAGCCTTGCTTAGTCAGTCATTTGCCATGGTTCTGGAGCTAGAGCGTGAAGATTAGGCTCCCAGCGCGCCAATATGCTGAAAAAGCCTATCTCTTATCGATTAGGATCCGAAAAAAATTCGACGAGGCTGAGGAAAAATTGCCTCCAGAACAGCCAGTGAAGTCAGAGGCTGGCGGGCGCAGGCTGATTCAGATTTCTCTCATAGGCTGCCGTCCTCCGCCAACAAACCCCTCCTCCGTTCAGCGATATAATCTTTTTTTGTTGTTTTGTGTCGTACCCCTTGATTCACTCTCCACTCATTCTCGGGCTGCGGTGGCATAGGGAGGGGCACCACCGTGCTTTTTACCTCTCCTTTTCTTTACTTTTCAAGAGTCAAGGCCTCTTGTCTTGTTTTATCTGTTCGCTTTCGTTAGACCTGGAAATTCCGCCTTCCACGGTATTGTGAGCGCAAAGTAATGCCACACCTCGAAAGCCCTCCTTCGCCGCCCGCCATGGCCACCACCGTTGTCCCTTCGAAGTCGAATTTTTCCGGTATCGCTCCAGCGCCCGATGAAGTCAGCAGCATTTTGAAAACCATCGTCGACACCAACTCCGCCCAGACTTCCCTCGACGCCTCCTACACGCTCACGAACCTCCTTGTTCAGTCTGTGGGGATTCGAGGCCTCCTCTCCTATAATCTTATACCGGAGATTAAGAAGGCTGCGGCAGACAAGAAGAATGGCGCCAAACGGGAAAGTGCTATGTTCATCCTCGGGGCCATGTTTGAGCGGTTTCCCCGCGAGCAGCCGCTTAGTGAAGTGATCTTCCTGGTCCAGGACGGCGGCCTCTTCAATCTCGTCCTTGATGGGTTAGCCGATAAAGGCTCTTCTGTCCGTGAGTCGGCGCAGTATGCAGTCGACGAACTATTCAAAAACCTCGCTCCAGAGGCAATGGCTATAGGTCTCCTCCCAGCTTTGCAGTCTTATCTCTCGAAGCCAACGGGAAAATGGCAAGGAACTGTGGGGGCATATAAACTCATGGGAAAGATGGCCGATAAGGCCCAGGTGGGAACAGGCACAAAAGAAGAGGAACAAGCCAAAGATGTTTTGCGGGAGTCCATGGGTAGGACGCTCAAGGAACTAATCCCGATTGTTGAGGGTGGAATGCATGATCTGAAGGCCGAAGTCGCTAAAGCCGCTGCAAAGACCATGACTTCGCTCACTACCCTACTCCAGAACGACGATGTTGCGCCTCGGGTACCCTTACTCATCGATACCATGAAGAACCCGTCCTCCCAAACTCTTCAGAAAGCCATTCACGCTCTTTCTCAAACCACCTTCGTCGCTATCGTCACTTCCCCCGTCCTCGCCCTTCTTACCCCATTGCTGGAGCGATCTCTCAACACTCCAGCTACATCTCAAGAAGTTCTTCGCCAAACAGTGGTCGTCGTGGAGAATCTGACCAAGCTCGTGCACGACCCGGTGGAGGCCAGAACTTTCCTGCCCAAGCTGCAGCCGGGTGTGCAACGAGTTAAAGACAATGCATCACTTCCTGAAGTGAGGGAACTGGCTACCAGAGCCGTAAATGTCATGAAGAAGGCCATGGGTGATGATAGAGATGGTGTGACAAACGGCCAGATTGCCAGAACCACCTCCGATGATGTTCTCAAGGTCCTCGACAGCGGTATCCGAGCACGGGGCGGTCTGCAGAAGGAGGATATGACAGTCTGGAAACGAGGACAGATTTACGTCTCTGAGATGGTGAGAGAGGATGTCAATGCCCGAGCGTTCTCGCGCATCCCTTCTCGAGTTGCTCCATATCTCAAATACATGATGCCAGAGGAGCATTGCGCAGCCATTGCCGGGGATGTGCAGAGGTACTTTGTCGAAGAGGATCACAGGAAATTTGGCGCTCCCATCGTGGAGGATCCAAACGAGGTGGAAATTGTCAATGCAGACTTCTCCCTGGCTTATGGAGGCATGCTATTATTATCTCACACCAATCTACGACTTCTGAGAGGGCACCGATATGGTTTGTGCGGCCGCAACGGAGCCGGAAAGTCCACATTGATGCGAAGCATTTCAGAAGGCAAGCTGGAAGGTTTTCCGCCGAAGGAAGTCCTGAAGACCTGCTTTGTTGAGCACAATCAGGGCGAAGACGCCGATATCAGCATCCTTGAGTATGTGTCGAAGGATCCCGAAATTGCCAAAGAAGGACAGCAGCGAATCTCAGAGGTTCTTAGCGAAGTTGGGTTTACAGGCGGTCCGGAAGGCAGACAGTCCCACAAGGTGGGCTCTTTGTCTGGAGGATGGAAGATGAAGCTGGCTTTGGCAAGGGCTATGCTGATGCGAGCCGATGTTCTCCTGCTCGACGAACCGACCAACCATCTCGACGTGGCAAACGTCAAGTGGCTCGAAGAGTATCTCCAGAAGCATACGGAAATCACCTCATTGATCGTCTCTCACGACTCTGGCTTCCTCGACGCAGTATGCACGGACATTTACCATTACGAGAACAAGAAGTTGGTTCATTATCCTGGCAATCTAGCTGCTTTTGTCAAAGTCAAACCCGAAGGCAAGAGTTATTACACATTATCGGCTACACAAGTACAATTCAAATTCCCTCCTCCAGGCATTCTCTCCGGCGTCAAGTCCAACACGCGATCGATCATTCGAATGACCAATGTTAGCTATACATATCCCGGTGCGTCGAAGCCCAGTTTGACCGATGTTTCGTGCCAGCTCAGTTTGTCATCCCGAGTGGCAATCATTGGGGCCAACGGCGCCGGCAAATCTACTTTGATCAAACTGTTGACGGGCGAAACCATTCCTCAGTCGGGGAAGGTGGAAAAGCATCCTAATCTGCGAATTGGCTACATCAAGCAACATGCTTTGGAACACGTCGAGATGCACTTGGAGAAAACGCCGAATCAGTACTTACAGTGGAGATATGCCAATGGGGACGATCGAGAAGTGTTGATGAAAGCCACGCGGCAGCTTACTGACGAGGATAAGGCGCAGATGGACAAATGGATCGACCTCGGAGATGGAAAGGGTGGCAGACAGGTTGAGAATTTGATCGGCCGACAAAAGTACAAGAAGACATTCCAATACGAGGTGAAATGGCGGGGTATGCTTCCAAAATTCAACACGCAAGTCTCGAGAGAGACGTTGCTGGACTGGGGCTTTCAGAAGCTAGTTCAAGAGTTTGACGATCATGAGGCATCTCGCGAAGGTCTGGGTTATCGTATCCTGGAGCCCAAGGTGATTGCGAAGCATTTTGAGGACGTTGGATTAGATCCCGAGATCGCCAACCACAATGAAATCTCGGGATTGAGTGGTGGTCAAAAGGTCAAGGTCGTGTTGGCAGGCGCCATGTGGAACAACCCTCACTTGCTGGTCCTGGACGAGCCGACCAACTTCTTGGACCGAGATTCACTGGGAGGTCTGGCCGTTGCTATCCGTGACTACAAGGGCGGTGTTGTCATGATCAGTCATAACGAGGAATTTGTTGGGGCCTTGTGTCCGGAACAATGGCATGTGGCTGATGGAAGAGTGACACACAAAGGCCACCTTGCCATTGACCTGAACCGGTTTGAAGACTCACGGCCGGGTTCCAGCAACGTCAGCTCCGCTGTGTCTAGTGCAACTGCTTCCGCGGTCAACTCGGGTGTAGAGGACAACAGCGAGATGAAATTCAAAGCGAAGAAAAAAAAGAAATTAACAAGAGCCCAGTTGAAGGAAAGAGAAGTGAGAAGAAGATTGAGACAGTAAGTTTGACTCTCCCAACCAGGCATTTGATATATGCTAACAATCTGGTATCAAGTATCGAATGGCTCAATTCGCCTGCTGGCACGCCTCCTCCTGTGAATTCCGACACGGAGGACTGAGAACGAAAAGGAAAATGATATGCGACTTCTGAATATGACACGGCATCGTACGGCGTTCTGGCATGAATCATCGAAAATAGACTGGGCGTCTGGAAAGAGACATTATAGACTTATGCATGCTCGATTGATGAATCTAGAAGTGAGCGTGAATTTTGTTTATATTGTGGATTGAAAACTGACTTCGTGTTGATATGGGGAACGCCGCTGAGAGAATACCCCTGTTTAATAAGACAGGCATATTCAACCTTTCATTTAGATTGCCTCGTGATTGTCGCTGCTCGCCAGCGGGCTTTTGCATCTGCAGATCGTACTCCTCCCAACGGTGTCCTTAACGAACAATTGATGTTTCATACTATTTGGCAGGGTCGAGATATCTCTGTAACACATTTCCCTGGACCGCCAGTATGGCGTTAGACAGCAACCAAGGGGAAAGCCACCTCACCATACAGCTCAAGGCACTGGCAACGTCCAAGACTTACGAAGAAATTTCTCGTGCTAGCCTGTTCTGAGTGTTTGTTCATCACCAAATTCTGGTTCGGCATAAGAGTGGCGATGATGACAGGCATCAACTCTCGTCGCTCTGTCTTGCTCGTCTACGGGATCACGTTGGTCGACGGCACTGCTGGTCCGCCTTGCAGACTCTAGAGTACCAGTTACTTTATTAGCGTCTGTTTCTATACCACATAGTGCGTGTCACATTCTTTTCAGCTCTTTTCTCTTCTAGTCATCGTTGTCCTCCTTACTTCCCGATTCTAATCTTCCCCTTTGCACCCAAAACCCCATCGAGAGCCTCATCCCAGCTATCTTTGATCCCCCCACATATCGTCTCCATCATGACTTCGTCACAGAGACTTTCCATCAAACTCTCCCATTTCTCATCACCAGGCAACAAACGGTCTACTTCGGTACCACTCCCATCGTCACCGCTGCCACGTCGAACCATGCCCAGATCTACAAGCTTACCCAACACGCCGGGCTCGTTAATGGCCGATTTCAATTCGCGGGCTTCTCTGTGGATCTCGCCCTCAAGTTCGACCACAACCGACTGTATTTCAGATATCATCTCCTTGGAAATCGGTTCGGAAACGGCCTTGGAGGATTTGGCCTGCTTTTGCGGTTTCTTGGATACGAAGGAAATGAGGTTGGCGATGACTTGCAGCGTCTCGAGTTGTGTGAAGCTTCTGTGTAGATCTTCCCATGTTGGCACGCGGATCCCTGCGATGCTTGATCCAGCAGGATTGTCCCTGTGGTCCGTGAGGGTGGATGAAAGCCAGCCTTTGAGATCCGAGAGGAGATCTGGAAGAGTTTTGGTTTTGTCTTGTCGAGATGCAGGAGCGGTGCTGATACTTCCCTCTTTGAACATAACTATCGCTTGGGCGAGAATCCTGTGGCATTCCAGGTTTGTTCGTTCGATTTTTGTCATTTCCGCTGGTGTGTCCCGTTCAGCCGTGGACCATGATAGGCGTTTTTGCGCCTGCTTCAGATTGTCGTATGCCGTAGCTGCCAACGAAGTTTGCGACGCCAGTTCTACTTTCAAATAGGTAGCCACGCTGTCAAAAAGCGCCATGGCATTAATCCATCTTTCTTTCGGGAGAGGTCCACATCGAAACTTCGCCAGTAACTGAGTATCATCGTCGCGATAGTTAGGCATATACCCAAAATCCCGCTTGTCCACAAGTGCCTTTGAAGAATCGGTTAGCGGCAAGATCGTGTGGTCGTAAGGCTCCTCCCGCCAGCGTCGGATTTTCCGTTCCTCGATGGCATAGATGTGTTTATTCATGCTGCCTTCGATGTCCGAACGCATCTTGACGCTGTTATAGATGTTTGAGTAGCTGTTGAATCTCAACCCTTCACGGATTCCTCGCACCAAGGCACTGTCCGCATTCTCGAGAACTGTCAATCCTGTTTCGAGGGCCAAAAGTGGTTCAAAATCCTGCTGCAATTCCGCAGTAGGGGCTGGGTGCAACGATGATATTCTTGTGAGGATCAAATGACCAGCTGTTTCCCATTGAAGATTCTTGACACTGAGTTTCACAAAGTTCTCCATACCCAAGGAGAGCAGTCCGAGATGAGACTGGAGCTGAACAAGCAGAATCGTCAGAATATAATAATCCTCAAACTTTGAGCGGGCAATTTGAAGAAGAATTGCGGCGAAGATGGCGACTGACGGTGAGCTTTCGTTGTTACCGAGTCGGAGGATTGCCAGAACTGCGAGAAGAGCAGCCTCAGGGCATGGAGGGCTTTCGGACAGAGAAGTCTGGTATCTTTGTAGCGTCCTGCGTGCAAAAGCGAGAAGGTCCGATTGGGAAGCATCAGGTGGAAGTGAGCTGTACGAAAGCATTAGGTTGAACAGCTGTGCTAGGTTCCCTTCATGGTCAGAAACTGTTTGCTTGAATCGGTCGAAACGAGGCTGGTCAAGTCGCCGAAGAGGTCTCTTCAAATCGTCGAAACAAAATCCTTTGGATGAAAACGCTTCAAAATACTCTTTGCAAGTTTCAAGTAGAGCGTCTAGCTCTGCTTCGTCGTTCCGAGTTCGCTGAAGATTCAACTTTGCGAGGTAAGCCGCTCGGACAATCGGCCTGATAGTGCAAACAGAATCAAGGAGCTCTTTGGATTTTGCCCCCAGCCTGCATCAATGTCAGCACTGCTCATTCATGTGTTGTCCTCTGGCCGGCTTACTCGTTGCACGACAATTTGGATCGTGATGTCGCCCAAAGGTTCCATATCCGGTCATCCGACTGGTGTTCAGATTTCGACAGCAGATTCTGACATACATTGAGAGCCTCGTCCCATTGTTCCGAAACTTCCAGAGATTCGAGCAGCAAAGTTAGTACCAACTGAGGATCCTGCTTGCCGATCCGAGATTCCATGTTCAAGGATGGTCCCTGCAAAAGCTTGACAGACTCCTGAACATGGCCCGTGGAATTGAGAACCTGTACCAATAACGCAATCTCCTCCGGCACCGAGATCGCCTTTCCGGAGGACGAGGCTTCCTCCTGTTGACATGTTAGTCTTCAAAAGCCTCTACCAATGCCTAATCCAAACGCACCTCGTTCTTAGGTACTGCTTCGGCGAGTTTTGATATCATGCGGTATGCAAGCGTCCCAAACAGGGTGCGGTCCTTGTCAGGAAGGTCTTGTTGCATGTGTATCAGATAGCACATGAGGATATTCCAGAAGTCGTAGTCTCTTTCCTTGGAGAAGGAATTCCGCAAACCCATGGTGGCCTGTCGGATGGCCCCATGTCAGCCAGCCCTTCTTTGCTGTTTTATGGGTTGATGGCCATGTTGATTTTCACACCTTTTGAGCACTCCTCCAGTTGTTATCTGCCACTGCTTGGTTGAGCCATCTCATATACAAATCCTTATCATCCTTGTTGGCACTGAGGGCTCTTTCCCAGAGTTTGGGGCTCTCTTCGTGTAGCGACAGACTTTTAAGTGCATGTTGGAGTTGGTAGATGGCCTCTGGTTCTGTAATGGGAGGCGTGCGCTTGCACAGGTCGAAGACCTCTCCTCGGCCTCGGTCATGTTGGGCTTTGTCTTGTTGGTTGACAAGGACGAAGGCTTTCAAGGCCTGTCACGGTTAGAGAGGTGCCAACGCAATGAGTGAGACCAAGGGCTCTTACCAGAAACCTGTCAGATCGTTCGCCCTTTTTGAACCATTTGTCGCAAAGTTGTAGCGCCTGCTTCCAGTTTGCGCTCGCAATAGCATCTTGAATCGGACGTATTCTTCGCTCGCTGACACTCGGATCGGACATGTTCACGGGTAAAGGGGCCATGCCTCGAGAAGAAATTATGAGAGCAAAGGGATGATGCGGGGAAAAGTGCGGACGAGGCTGAAATTTGATATTATTGCGGCCCCTGGAATGGGAAAAGTGAGCTTCATATACCGAGTACGGAGTAGTATTAGCCAACGCACGATCAGGCTTGCCTCTTCCCGGTCTCTAATCCAGGGTATTTGAGTGAGTGGCAGGCAGGTGCCTCAACATTCTCAGCTGCTCTTACAGTGCCTTCAGTCGTTGGTCAGCGCTCGTATCTAGTCAAGCCTGTTGAAATTCCTGTTTTGTTTTTGTCCTTCATGTATTCCGACGCTATGCTTTGACAGAGGGTATCAATTCTGCTTTTGTACAGTCTTTGCATTCCACCCGACAGCACCCAAAGATACCAAGCAATAGTCCAGGTCCTCACCCAAACCACGAACCCGTCTCAGCTCTTCGCCTCGCAGTCTGGCCCTTTTCATCAACTTTTTGCGTGGAACCGTTGGATCGGAGTTGTCATACCCATTCTTTCTTGCAGTCGCGGTAAGCCCTGTGCGTGCAACCCTGATGTCAGCCTGGTTCTGAGCCACGATGCGCAATTGATGTAGACTGGAAAATTCTGGTCCCTGCCCAGGCGGCGTCCGCTCTCTTGGAAAGGGAATACACACTTGAAGTAATCCTGACACATCTCCCGGTCCCCTTTGTTCCTGTGCATGCATTTGATGCTTCTGTTCGCGAACTCCTGGCAAGGATCGTAGTACTCGGAACTTCGTTTCCTGCCCGCCAAGACAAACGAACCCACGGGTTAGTCTTTCCATGTCTCAGTCATGAATAAACCGGAGTGCTCGTACGATTGAAAAGTCGCTTTTGATTTTTCCCAGGCATCAGCTTGTGAATCTGAAGCTACAGCCTGATCTGATTGCGCAGAAGCAGCCATGTCGGTGGTCTCTAAGAAAATACTGTTTAGGTTAATGGGTTGGTGGTTTTGCAGGAGCTGCAGGTAGTGGATGGAGAGCGGCGATCATGACTGATGCTGCGAACGTGAGCTTGCGCTGTGCGGTTTGAGGACACAGGCGGCGCTAACCTTGTTTCGCCTGACAGGGAAGCTCTTGCCGGGCTGCGGCAGGCGAGGCAACCACGCAGCGTGCGTTATCGATAAGCCATCCTCGCTAGGGGCGAGGGGCTAGGGGACCTAGGGGGCCTAGCCCCCTCTACCTAGTCAAGCCCAATACTGGGTACTGGGTACACAGCTCGACAGTACAAAATGTAAGAAAGTGGTGCTCGGTTGAGTCCGTCTTTACCCCTCCTCGGCCCTCTTGCCCTCGCATGTCCCCCAGCCTCAGGGAGCCTGAGCCTCATCCTCTATGCTGCTCCATGTCTGAATGCTGCACAGCTCAGCCAATATATAGCTCGAGGAGACCAGAAATGAACTCCCCTCAGCTTGAGAACATCCTTTTCTGCCTAACCATCACCCAATCAGCGAGCAACCTCGCTGCGAATCGCCAATTTTGACCGTTCCATACTAGTTTCCTATCATATAGTACCCGATTGGGAAGCAACACGCCTTGACCGATCTGCATGAGCCTTTGACATCTACTCTTGCCTACCATCGTCACCAAATATTGAGCACAAAGCACAAAGGACATTTGTGTCGATCCCTCTGCCGAAGGATATCGATGCGGAATCGACATCGATGGACCCATATCCCTCAGGTAGGCCGGACCCTCTAATCTACAACATCAATATGACCAGCAAGGTTGATTCAAAGGTCACAGATAGCTCTCGGGGGTCGAATCTTATGAGTGGCCAAATAGGTCTCAAGCAGTCTCCAGGGACAGCGCAGCTCTTGCAGCTCCTAAGACATCCCAGCCCATTGCCATTTTTGGTCAACAGATCCATCCACCACCTTACGGCGGGGTTTGTCCACAACCACCAACTTCAGTAAGCGATGATGCATTGTCGGGCCCCTTATGCGTGTACTGTTGGCTGCGACATGAATAATGGGAATCATGTTAGGCGTATTCACGGGTCACACCGACATAAAACTGGGTTCCCTCACCACACATGTTGGCGGCTATGGTCCCAAAAATCGACAGCTAGCCGCCATCTTCTTCACCTTCGTGCTCCACGATACACGTAGCCAAGGTCATGTCAACATGTCGTATGCATTTTTGTTCACACCGTTTCGAGACCGTTGGGTGGAGGACCATCGGGGTGGAATCGGTGTGGCCAGAGAGAAAAATCAACAGGTCCCTATCCGCACATGTCAAAGCTGATAGGATCCAGGCCCATCACTGCTATTGCGGGAAAAAATGGATGGAACAGCAGGCAGTGATTTTAATCCAAACACAGCAACAATTTCCATTCATGAGGGAGAGGGAAAAAAAAGGTGTCGTCTGCGGTGATTGCGTTCTGACTGTCTCCACAGGCTGTTTCGCGGACATCCCCCAGCTTTCGCCAAAGGGCGCCTTCAATAACCTGGCTGGTGGGAGCTATCCTCGGTCCACACATATTGACCAAGTCCAGGTCAAGGCCTTCCCGATAGGTAGGTAAATGATAAGGATAGCTTGCCAGCTGATAAGAAGCCCCAAATGCTGAGCGAATTGTGACACTGCGGACAGTTGTTGACCTGCAGTTGGATGTCTGGCTTCCCTCGATCCAGAACAGTGTCCGTCAATTCTCGTATCTGGTGGAGTATTATGTACTTGCTTGCAACATCTGATGCCATGAGCTAGCAATCGCCTGTGCGAAGGGTTTCCCCCATTCAACCCTCATCCGGATTCACGGGAGTGTCTGACGTTGGCCTGGTCATTTCGAAGCTGCTTGGAGCCACATACACTTTACCTAGGATGGTTGACGTTTGCTGAAGAGTGACAAAAAGGGCTTTGATATAAGTTTGTTCCTTTGTTTGCGTGAATACACACCCCATTGCCCTCAATTGCTTTGCGACCTTTGTCTTCTCTTCACGAAACGATAAACATCCGATTACGTTGCTTCATTTGTTGGCCTTGTACCTTCTTCACTGCACTTACCTACTTCGTTGTTAATCTTTCCCAGGGTATATAGACAACCTCAAGTGCGATGGCTTCAGCAGACGTACTTACTCCTCAATCATCCGCTTTTGGTACCGTCAAGAGGAAAAGATCAAGTTCACACAGCAACATGGCTCCCAAAGCCCTCAAAGGACCTACCTTCGACCCTGAGAAGCATCTCAATTACCAGCCGCCCAGCAAGATCTGGACCATGAAGGAGATTGGGTTTGCTGAGAAGGGAGTGTCACCCAATGCGGTATCAGAGCCTTTTCCCCTTTTCACTAAAGAGGCCATTCAGCAGATGAGAGCTGAGGTCCTCAGCAAGCCAGTTTGGGACAACTGCAAGTACTCCAGCGAACTTGCCCACTGCCAGCTCCGAGGATTTGCTCCCGAGTGAGTTCAATCTTTGGCGCTGTCCCGGAACGGTAGACTGATGAGAACAGATATGCACCATTCGTATACGATGCCTGGCGAAGCCCTGCGGTTCTCGCAATTGTGTCCAAAATCGCTGGTGTCGAGCTTGTCCCTGCCATGGACCTTGAAATTGCTCATATCAATATCTCGGGCAACACCCGGGAACAAATCGAAGCAGTCAAACAGGCGTTAGAAGAGAAGTCTCATCGAGAAGCAGACGAAGGCGTTTCTGGGTGTCCCTATGAAGACGATCAGCCCATAGTCGACTGGCACACCGACAGCTATCCTTTCGTTTGTGTTACCATGCTCAGTGACTGCACCAACATGATTGGCGGTGAGACAGCATTGAGAACGGGCACTGGAGAGATCATGAAAGTCCGTGGTCCTGCGATGGTAAGTCGCCAAATGAGACACCACGCTATATTCTCCTCGACTGACAATGATGCAGGGTAATGCCATCGTCCTTCAAGGTCGATACATCGAGCACCAAGCTCTGCGTGCTCTGGGAACCACGGAACGCATCTCGATGGTGACCTCATTCCGGCCCAAGTCGGCATTTATCAAGGATGACACTGTGCTGACCACCGTGCGTCCCATCTCAGACCTCAGGGAGCTGTACTCGCAGTATGCTGAATACCGGTTTGAGATGCTTGAAGAGCGCGTTCGAGCACACTTGAAGGAGATCAGGGAGGGCAAACGAGCTCGTCGCTTCGACACCAAGGCCACCAAGGCATTCATCAAGGAACAGAGGAACTTTCTGGACTCGATGCTACATGAGCTTGTTGATGACGAAATGGTCACTGCCGGTATCTTGGACAGTGAAAACCACTTGTTCAGCGATGAGTTGATTGTGAAATATCGCAAGAAACCCAGGCTGTAAATGGACGATGGGGCATCAAAAGTGTTGTAGAAGGATTCTGAGCAACGACAGACGGGACACAAAATTCGTCTTCAAGACTGTGCTGAATGGGAGTGAGTTGGTGGGATAAGGTATTTTCGATAAGCCCTCGTTTTTGATGTTGTCGTTGTTGTTGCAACAGGTGAGAATCCCTTCTTTCAAGGACCTGCCTGCGAGTTGTGTATACTGCGTACATCTTGAGGAAATGTCGAAACCGATACATATTTTCTAGCGATTGAGAAGTATAGAACATTCATTTGGTCGAATATACGCGGAGTTCTCCTCCCAGTTCTCGTCCAACATGTCTGTATCTTTTGATCCCAACTTGAGATTTTCATGGTGTGTGCAGTCTTTTCCGCAGGGTAGGCGATACCCATGTATGGAAAAGACGTCGTGGTTCACAGAGAGTGTGCGCATAAACGACACTAGCGAGCCATATCCTGAAGATTGTAGCTGGGGCTAAGGCCAGGTGTCGTTCGGTAGAGATGATAGAAGGAGGAGCAAGAGGAGGCCAGAAGTCAAAGTTCCGGGTGCTTGGGTGACATGCACGAGGACGCAGGACAGGAAGCAGGCAGTTTGCCGGGTCCTGGGTGCTGGCTTGTCAATAATGCACATGCGTAGCGTCTCCAACCATGACTGACACTGTTTTCCTGCCTGTTTATCTTCTCTCGTGTGGGATGTTTCCTTAGATATTCATCTAAGATAGTCAGATATCCCAACCTGACGATATCTTGGTAAAGAACCCCTTTATTGGACAACGACTCTCTGCGTCGCACGAGGCAGCAACAATGTCTGCGTTGGCAAACGAGATTCGTGCCAGCTGAGCGTCTTATCAACAACTAGCATCTCACAAGGCTAAAACCACACGCAGTGCCACCCTCTGATCCTCCAGACTACTCCTGTAAGAGGCTATAAGAGGACTTCTCTTGTCTGCAAAACAGACAACAAATACAACCAAATATAATCCAAGAATCGTGACTTGATACATGCAAAATCTCCACCCACAAGCGAAAATACACAACCACAGGATATGAAAACAGCCCTCTCCAGTTGCTCCTCCACACCCAACATCATCGACCTCCACTCTCCCCATTCGCATTTCTCATCTTCGCCGCCTCCAAAGCCCTCTTAATTCGGTCCAGGTGTGCCGGATCATCCCCAATCCGATCAATCAACTCTCGGATCAGGACAATTCCCTCCTGCGGCCCTTTGGTGACACTGCCAATCCGCACATTCATCTCTTCGACCAACTTCGCGTCCTCTTTAGCCTTCTCCTTTTCTAGGTTCGCATACGTCGGTTTGTCTGCATTGGCCACCCGTGCCTCCGCCACCGACACATTGTAGTCCGCGTCGTTGAGCAACACATCCGCCTCGTTCGAGAGCGCGAGTAACCGCCGAGAGTCGGCCATGACGGTATCCAATGCTTTTTGAGCGAGTGAGAGTGCATCGCTTGCGCCGTCCTGTTCGTATAACTTCTCTTTCTCATTCTGGATCGCTTCAGAGTCGATTGCCTTTTTAACGTCCTGAAGTCTGCCAAAGATCTCGTCCGTAAAGACCTGGTTATCGCCCAACCCGCGGACGGTGGCACGATCGAACGAATCCATCAGCTTGTTGGCCCTGTTATCTCTGCCCCTTGCTTCGTGCAGAACGGCCATCTTCTCTGCCACTGCAAACTCCTTCTCTAATTTCTTCACGCCTTGTACATCGCCGTTAGTATATAGTACGGTGAGTTCGAGGTGTTTGCGGCGCCTTTCGCGCTCCACATGCGCTTCAGCCACTTTGGTGTGCCGTATCTCGATCTTGTTAAACAAGTTGAGGACGTACGACATGACTTCGGACATCCTCACCGCAGCCTTCCTATCATTGGCTTTGAAGCAGCGGGACACCGCCAAACTCTCGATATCGAGCAAGTCAATCGCCATGGTGTACGCAGTCATCAGCTCCGTAATCTCTTTCTGCAGCCTCTCCGTAACAACCACAAAAACCTGGCTCGCAAAGCTTTCCAGCTCTGCTTGATCCTCGTCGTACCTCCTCTCTGCTTCCCTGAGTTTGAATTCCGCCTCTAATTCCCCAATATCTGCATATCCAATCTCGTTGTCATTGAAGAGGGCGTCAATGTGTCCTTCCGATTCTTCTTGACGGGCCTGCCGTTCAGCTTCTTGTTCTTTGCGGACAAGTCGGTTGGTACGATCCCATTCCACCACAGTGTCGTGAATGAATGAGAAAGAGTCAGGGATGGAGTCGATTTTGGACTTGATGAGTTTGAGTTTTGGATGTTCAGGATTGGCCTCTATGGGGGAAAATAAGTCTGTCGCGGGTGGTAAAAGGGATCGCAGGGCAGCCACGGCCTCTTTGAAGGCATCCGCCGGCGCCTGTGGTGGCTTGATCAGTGCCGTGACTGGAGTTCCTACACGCATGACCATGGGCGGATCAGGTCGAGTAGAGGTGGTAGTAGTATTTTCGCTGCCAGGCCTGATAGCTGGAGGCAGCAGTCCTGGGCCTGGTCCAAGATTTTTCTCTCTCACAGCCGTGCTCTGCTTTCTAATCAAGCCGATGAATGCCTCTTCATGTTCCTTTTTGCCGCTGGTGGAAGATGGTCTGACGGGTGCCAGTAATGCCGCATCCTGGGCCAACAAACGACCTGAATCTGCTACCGAGTTTCGCAACGATGAGTACGCTTGGTCTGCCGGTTTTAGGGTCTTTGTCTTCTCTTCCTGGACACCTGTACTGTAGCGAAATGGCGTGTATGCTGGGCGAGGAGGCTCAAACTTGATAGGAATGACCGGCTTGCTGCTGTTATCTTGAGACGGTCGTCCCGGTGACGCTGGTGCCTTCGGAGTCTCGGGTAGAACAACTATTGGAGCGTTCATGCCTGGTGAAGCTGGTTCAGGCATCGCATAGTCTCCAATGACCATTGGCGCATCAACGCTGGGGGACAGAATATCTTCAGATTGTTGGCAAAGCTGCTGTTGAATGATTGTGCTAATAGACGAAGCTTTCGTTGACGAAGTTGCTACGGATTTGGCAGTGATTGGGCGACCACCGGGACTATAGTCTTCATCCTCACCATCTGCCGCAACTTTTTTTATTAACGGCCGTCCACCGGGACTATATTCTTCTTCTTGGCCTGGCGCTGACACCATGACATGAAGGGCATCCTTCGGCTTCGGGCGGTCTTCGACGACTGGTTCGGCTACAGGAGGTGGAGCAGGATGAGGTGCAGCTTCTTTGTGCTTGGAAATTTCGAGCCTCGCTTCTTCTTTCTGCACGACATTCGCCTGGTCGGTTTTTACTACTGCATTAATCGATGGTTGGGTTTGTGGTAGCTGAGTTGGGGGTGGTGCCGGTGCTGATGCTGGTCCAGAAGACGTATCAACTAATTCGTTCACTCGATCATGGTCTTTACTCGTCCCGCCAGAGGAGATGGTGGAGTTGGGCAAAACAGCCTGAACATCGGCTAGACTAGCAGCCTTCTTAACTTCCTTGACTGCTTCCTTCTTGAGTTCGACCCCGTAAAGAAGACTCCTCAGCCTCAACTCCTTATTGACAAAGCCCCGGAATATCTCGAATTTCTCGTCATCAGTCTCGGCTTCTGCCTCCTTCCGTAGCATTGCCGCATACCTCTTGAGTGATGCTTTGAATTCCGGTTCGAGATCGGCATAGGGATCAACTACTTTCACACTGGCTGGAGATGGCCCTGGCTCTGGCGATGCAACCGCTGAAGCAGATGCACGAGATTCGGGTCTCGGTGTTGAATCTTGAGCAGAGTGTAATTTTAAGGGAGCATTCCAGGCCTGAATGACGCTGTCAATATTCCCTGTTCCATTGAGACTGTCAGAGCGGGCGGAAATGTCACCGCTATATTGGCCAGCAGATGAAGGCCTATCGTCAGGAGGCTGTGACGGCGGAGATGGAACATTGTCCACTGTCGGAGGTGGCTGAGTGCGGGAACCCTTTCGGGGTGACACTGGGCTAGTAACGCCAATCTCAACGGCATGTGTCGGGAGAGCAGGCTCTGGCGTTGGAGTCTGGTAAGTAGCAGGTAGGGTTGAGTGTGTCCGAGGAGGTGAGATAGGGTCGAGAGCTTGATATAGAGGATTCGGAGGAGGACTCGTAGGTGTTTGTTCAGTGGGAGGCGCATTAGGATCGTAATGTTCCCAATCAGAGGGTCTGCCGAAACCCAACACCTGAGAGCATGCAGGCTTGACATCTGGATTTTGAGCAGCAGGAGAAGGATCGTAGTTGTTTGGGCCCTGGCTTGTACTTGAATGGGCTTGATGACCACTGCCCCAGTAGCTACTAGTGGAATCTATCGGCGACACCAATGGGCCGTCCACTGCGCCCGAAACCGGAGGCGGCGGCGGATGTGGTGTTGGGTGATACGATGGTCCTGTTGGCAGTACATTTTGTGTGACCCATGCGTTCTGCTGTGGTTGAGGAGGATCGTAATGATGTGAGGGATGTTGAAGAGAGTATTCTTGATGCGGAGTACTGGTTCGATTGTGATGGGCCGCCTGTATCTGGGCCTGATACTCAGCTGGTCGGGGGGGCGGAGGTGGTGGCACAATCGGACTTGTGTGATAGGGGTCGTTCCACGATGTCGGATATTGCTGTTGTGATGGTGCTGGTGCTGGTGCTGGTGCTGGTGCTGGCTGCTGCGAATAGCCTGGCTGATGAGGCGGGGGGCTTATTCTACCTGCGGCGGAGGAAGGACGCGGTGGTAACGCAGGTTTGGCTTCCTGATGTTGACTTTGATTCTGATTTTGAGCACCCAGTCCCTGGTTATATCTGACTCCCCACTGATGTGTATCAAACTGCTGCGACGGGGGGTATTGAGTCGGCGGAGGTGGGAGGGGAGGTCCAAACGCATGCGAGGAGGGAATGGCAGTAGGATAAGGAGACACCGGTGACTGTGCTTGCTGTTGTTGTTGCTGCTGCTGCTGCCCATGAAGTCTCGGGTCTCCCCATCCCTGTCTTCGAGGAGGTGCTTGCCACGGAGGCTGTGGCGGGCCTGCAGTCTGCTGCGAAAACCCGTACGGCTGTTGATTGTATGGATTCATCGCCTCAATTTCAAATCACAATGGCATATCACAGCCATCAAGAAGCTTGTAGCCGCTGGTCATGTCACTGTGTTTAGGGTCTCTGGGGGTACGTGGGAATCGAGCTTGCAGCGAACAGTGTTCGCCTAGGCGGATAGATCTTCGCAGCCTAGGAGGCGCAGTGTAGATTCTTGGGGCAGATGGCGGGCGAGGCTGATGGGCTGAAAGCCCAGCCTTGCGCAAGACCCTCACCGCGCAGAAGCAGCGAGAAGAACACGAACACTAAACACTCTCAAAAAGGACCTATACAGCTTATGGGAAGTTGTATTTGTTCCCATACGAAAGATTGCTATTTTCATATCTTCAATCTTTTTTGTTGAATCACCCACTCAGGTCGAGAACGACTCTGCCCTGTAGCTCGCCCTTGTCCATCCTCTCAAACGTCTCGGTCAACTTGCTCATCGGCTGAAGTTCGAAATGTGTTTTGACAATACCCCTATTCTTGCCGTCAGCACACATGGCTGGTATGGGACGTGGAACAAGCATATAGACTCACCTGGCCGCTAGCTCCAAGGTCTCAATTGCCTCCTTCCTGTTGCCTACTGCGCTGCCCACAATTCTCAACTCCGAAACCAAAAGCGCCGCTGGGTTCGCTGTGGCAATAGGCACTGGAGCACCCTCGGGCACACCCACACAGACCAACGTACCTCTGAACTTGAGGAAGCTCAGCCCTTGGGCATAAGCGATGTTGCTAGCTGTGCAGACCACCACGCCCGCAGCACCACCCCCTGTAGCGGCCTTGACATCTTCCACCAATTTCTTGGTTCCTTCGTCGTCCCGACTGTATTTGGACAAATCGAGGAACACTTCTGCGCCGCAATCCTTGACCAGTTTTTCTTTTGCGCCCATGTCAATGCCAATCATGCGAAATCCCATTCCCCGAGCTCCAATTTGCAGGGCCAGATGGCCGAGCCCCCCGCCGCCGCCAGGGATGACTACCCAGTCGCCAGGACGAACCCCTTGGTCTATCAGCTTCTTCAGAGCTGCGTAGACAGTGACGCCGCCGCACAGCATTGGCGCTGCCATATCGCTGGGAAGACCGTCGGGGATAGGAGTGACATAGTGGGCGGGTGCAATGGCATATTGCTGGAATGTTCCTGGGAAGTAATATCTAAGCCGGTGAGTTAACAACAGGATCTTCCCTTGTGGTGTGAAATGCACAAACATACCCCGAGATCTTTGCTGAGGTACAGGAGGCATCTGCGCCAACGAGACAAGGGACACAGTTCCCGCAAGCAGAGGCAATCCATTTGATACCCACACGGTCGCCAGTCTTCAGGCCAGAAGCTTCAGTGCCAGGTCCCAGGGCAGCCACGGTGCCGACTCCTTCGTGGCCACCCACTTGACCTTTTTGTGTTGGGGCCGGAAGCCATGCCCATGCATTGCACATAACTCCCATGTCCTGTTTGGCAGAAGAAAGACATCAGGGTCAACTCTGTCGTCTTTCACCTGTCAAGTCAACAATACCGAGTGCTTACCGAGTGGCAGACTATACGGCCGAGTCAGTGACTTCCCCCCCCCCCCCAGCGTCAATGAGAAGGATAAGCTTACCTCCAGAATGTGTCAAGTTTACCAGTACCTCGCCAACACCAGGTTTGGGGGTTTCGATCTCTTCGATCTTGGTGGAAATACTGCCGGGGTTGTCGTACACCAAGGCCTTGTGCCTAGACGGAACTTGAATCGTCGCCATTTTGAGAAGATGCACAAGAATACGAGTTGCTAGGGTGAATAGGAAGAAGATTTAAGAGAGGTTGCACAGTAAGCACGCGCAGGAAGAAAGAGAGGGGGTTTCGACTGCGGTCCTGGCCCTAGATAAAGGATTGAGCGGACGCGTCTTTCATGAAGAGGGGTAACAGTGTGCATTTGGAGTGTCTGGACCATCTTCCACTTTGAAGCCATGTCTGTGTGGAACTGTTGCGGGGCTTCGTCGAGGCAGATCCTTCATCTCGCTTTCGTGCCTTGTTCCTTTCTGAATCTGATCGCCTTGACTGTCGTCTTCGACTCTGTCGAGTCAGCGGGCCTCCTTCCGTTACCGTGAGGTCGCCAGCTCGCCCAGGACTCAATGTCTCGACGCCGCGAAAATCCGATGGATGTTCTCAGGAATTTGCAAGCTCCTAGGTCCGGCCGAGGCACAGAAACCTCGGGATTTTGTGGGGGTGGGATGCCCACTGCATGTAGGGAGTCCGGAGGACCTTGTAGGATCACCAGGCGAGTGGGCAGCGACGCGCTCAGGCGAGAAGCGAAGCACGACTCAATCCGGGGCGAAGATACGCCGAGAAGGTGGCAAAAATGCAATCAGACGTCGTGTCAGTAATTGCCCTCCCTATAGTGCTACAGTACCAAGCAAATTATCCTATCCATAGTCGAATCGACCGCTTTCCAAGTGCACTGTCAGCCTCACAGAGTCGAGCAAGGACAGAAAACAGAAGCAAGCAACACCGAATCAGCAGCATTACCGCACCCGTGCCAATATGCAGTATGCTCAAATGCCGAATGAAAGAGGGGAAAAGAAAGAAAAGCCAATGCATGCCAACGTCGTCCACAATAGAATGTGGAAAGACAAGAGAGAGACACTGGAATTGAAAATCTCATCCCCTTCCACCCGAGCCTTGTCCATGTAGACGCTCGAGTCAGGGCCGGGGGTCATCCGAGGCACAGGCCCCCTCTCGCATCGAAGAAAATGTGGCATACCAGAGGCTTCCTACCCTGCAAGAAGGGCCTGCAGCCGGGTTTGGTAATCGTGTGGAGCAACCTTCTCGTGCAGAGCCGCATTAATCCTTGACAGTTGGTCCTTTGCCTCACGAGTTGTCAGCGTCCTCGGCCACTTGTCCCGAATAACGTCAAGCGCATCGAGCATGAAATCTGTCGAGTCATCCTCGATTAGGCTGCGGTAAAGAGTCGGTACCCCTTCAGCGCCACCAGCCGCACCTTCCATCAACAAACGTCCGCTGCGTCGAGCTGGTTCAACCTCATCGTCCCTGTCGCAGACCTTCTCCAAAGCCTCGAGCAACACCATCGTAATGTTATATCGGCTGGCCTCGGCGGTAGCTGCACCTGCAAGTCTTTGAAGCTGGCTGCATATCTCAGCGATCTCGGTCCGTAGTTCTGTCCCTGTCATACGGCGTGCGTTGTTCACTTTGTCATCATACCGGTCGAACTGCTCGTTGAATCGCCTGCGCAACTTTTGTCCAAACCCAAGAGCCCGATCTCTGGGTGCAATTCTACGGAGCAGTGTCCATGCAGTCTCATCGTGAGATCCCCATTGCATCAGAGTCGCATGCAAGTCATCTCGAATGGTCCATTCAGTGGTTGCTCTTCTGGATTGTTCTTCCGTTATTCTCTCATAGACGTCAGGTTTGAATTCCGTCGGCAGGACCGAGGTGTCAAAGGATGAAATAATATCCCTGACTAGGATCTTCCTCTCCTCCAAGGTTGTCTCGTCGAACCGCATCTCTTCCGGCAACTGGTTTTCGGGACCTTCGTCGACAAAAGCAAGATGCGAAAACTGTTCAGTGGGAATAGACATTTTGGAGGAAAGAAGCTGGAGATTGAAAGTCTGTGACTTAAAGAGCAAGTCTGTCTTATATACGATGTCGGCATTGGGCTGAACGGGGCAATGGAGGGACCACCAGGTCACACAGGGGTGCAGTGGTCATTAGTGACTGTTGAACTATTGCCTTGATGATAAGGTAAAAGTATTGCCGTCCATGGACGGACACGAATGACGTTGGAGTATTGTAGACATCTCGACGCAGCATTTTGATGCTCCGCCATCGTGAAAGGCGAACTTTTCGGGCCTGTCCAACTCCCCGACAAGGCCACTTACCACACTCCGAGCCACAAACAAACCTTCAAGGTTGCTCTAGTGTACTTGATGTCCTCCATCGACCTAGGTACCACGATTGGGAACGCAAACGTACCCAATGGCGGAGAAAACCAACATGGGGCCATCGAAGCAGTTGAAATCACGTGATGACCCTGCCCGGCGCTTCTGTCGGCCACCTATTGGGCGCAGAGTGGTATGCCGCAGGGCCATAGAGGGGATTAGCGAGGCAGCTTATGCCCGGAAGCAGTCATTGGCAGGCCCAATTGCAGGGAGTTAATGGGTTAACTTTGTGGTCGCAGATGATATTATCTGGCCTTCCGTTGGTTGGCGTTGCCCAAAGGGCCTTAGCGACCGCTTCCGGAACCACCTTCCAAGACGTTAGGCATTTTGCCGATAGCGAGGCAGACTCCATTGAAGGGGGAGGAGTGGATATAGTGCAATAGTCGGTTCAAGAGTGATAGATCGAATGCGGAAGAGGTGATGGATTCTGATCCTTGATCGACAAAAGAACGTCGGTAGAGTGGTCATGGCGATAGCAGCGATTTGTTAGGCACTGTTTCGGTCATTTTGCGCTCTGGAATGTGGGTAGACGTCGTTAGTGCCATCTTCCCCCACATTGCAGAGGAGGCACATGTTCACTGCATTAGGGTTGCAGTTGCTCAATCTGGCACGGGTGGGCATCTACTGAGTAGTTACTCATGCCTCTGCTTGATTCCCGGAGTATGTTGGCCTGGGGGGTGTGGATCTTGGGTGCGAAACTATAGAGCTAAGCAAAGCCCACTTATATTATCACCACAAACTCTGTCTTGCATCCACTTCGGAAGGATGTCTTCCTTTGAGTGGCCTTTCGGGAATCCATGGTTACGCGCTGTGCTGCCACAATCCCTTTTTCTGCCGAGGAACTTGTGCACCGGCAGTAGTTAAGTCTTCCGCTGCCGCAAAGTTCGGTGGTTGACGCATAGAGTGGTGTGATTTGTAGACGAGCAATAGCTTGGGCTCCGTGCTTCCGCCGCGGCCAAGGCAAATACACGCACGGTCCACAGAAGGGCCGTCGCTTGCAGGAGTGATCAAAGAAGCCATGGCGGCTCCAGCGTCAAAAGGCGTTGATACCCTGTGAAGGCAATCTTACCGGAAGACCTTTCTATTCTGGACCAATGCAGCAGACCTGAACCCCTTGTTCTCATGGTGAGTATTTGACTGGGGCTCCTGGATAATGTTGCAAACCATGATTGTGATCATTCTGGATCCAATCAGCCGTTCTTGACGCTTACGATCAGCGTGAGGAGAAAAGTGGTGACAAGAACCTGGGCCGATTTAGCAGGCACGCAGGGAAACGGTTGTCGTACTGACCAGGGTAGTAAGCACGCCAATGCATGTCATCTCCCACCCACCGGATAGAGCATCCCCACGGGCCATGGCCTTTTGATATCGAATGAACCGGAGAGCTCCGAGACCAGATATAAGGATGGCAGAAGCATGGCAGACACAAGATAACGGTACGCCGACGAGAAAGAAACCCAAGTGTGGGTTCGGATCAAGACTGTGGTTTAATCGGAAGAACTGGGCGATAATCACGCCCACCATAGCAAATGCCTGAGCAGTTCGTAGGTAACCAAGAAAAGTTCTTTCGTTTGCTGTTACGGCTGAGTCAGTCGTGAGAGTCGGAGAAGTAAAGGAAGACGGATGATCTCGGCAGCTCTCCAAACACGTATCCTTACCCAGGTGGTCACGGCAAGCAACATGAGGGACGCCCATCGAGATGTGCCTCCTCCACCATCGATAGGGCCTGGAGGCGCTTTGGTTCGTGGTCGTTGCCGACAATCGCGGGGCAAGCTCCAGGGCTTCTTGATCTGAAGGGTTTGAGAGTATCTGTGCTGCGGTGGGAAGTTCGCCATGCTGTTGAGCACCCTCTTCCTCTCTCGCCTCGCCCGCCATTCGAACGGGCGGACTGTGAAGCTGTTGTCACAATCACTTCACGCCAAATTGACCAACTTGGATGAATATATGGAAGGATATATGTTCGGGGTAGGCGCGCGTAGGAGGGAGCCAGACGACGTTGGTCGATCGAGAGACAATGGGCGACCACGCCATACATGATTCAATGCCGCAGGAGCCCGTGCTGCCAGTGACGCAGATGCGAGAATAGGCGATATGCCGATCCCGTAGTATGGGTGTCTTAGGTGGTCGTGTTGTCTCAAGCTGCGTTCCTAGATTTGAGGCATGAAAAAAGCAGGAAGACGGCTGTGAAGAAAGCACCAATCAAAGAGAGGGGGAAACACCTCGCCGAACACTAATACAGAGTTTCGCATGTGCGATGACGACGTGGGCAGATTGACGGCGATTCGGCGAGACGGGCACCACTGCCGCCGCTTCGCCCAGCCACTGCGATTCTCCAAAGTACGAGGTAGCCCGCTTACGAGGGCCTTGGTACATACCAAGTAGTTATCTACGTGGTACCGAGCTAGCTACCCCCTCGCCAGAAGGCCAGCTACCCAACGCCTGCACCTCACTTTCACCTCGTCGGCGAACCCGAGTGATCTTGGACGGGCTTGCCCAGCCTCCTCTCTCTCTCTTTCTTTCTCTGTGCTCCTCCTATTTACCCCAAAGATTTTGCATCCTCTCGTCTTTTCCCAGACTTCTTCCACCAAATTTGCTTCTGCATGAACCGCACCCCGTACGCATTGACACTAGGCGACGAAACCCTGACCGCCTGTACGGTTCCCTCAAGCCCTCATCACGGCAAAGGAGCGTCGGCTCCCAAACCACAAAGCCTACGTTAATTCGATACATCACTGCTAAACGAGATGCTCGGCGGGCTGCTCTTCTGCTTCTGGAGATTCGTGGAGATTGTCACATTAATCCCCGTCATTGGCATGCTGGTACGCCCTATCCTTTCCCCGAAGGTACACTACAACTGACACACGCACCCCAGGCATGGTTCGTCGACGGCTTCGATGAAAACAATCAACTGACCCCAGCCTTCATCCTGACCTTGTTCATCGTCTCCGTTCTCGCATGCGCTTGGGCTGTGGTGACCCTGCTCCGTCTCGGCTCGACCCGTCGCTCTGCTCTCTTTGTCGCATTCATCGACCTTTGCTTCGTGGGCGCTTTCATCGCCGCCGACGTCGAACTCAGGGCTATCGATGACGCCGACTGCGGCAACTTTACCAGCGGGTCCATCTTCATCAACTTGGGCCCCTTTGGCTACTACGGACGGACCAGCGGTTCATCATGGGCGGCACATCTCAACAAGAATTGTTCTATGCTAAAGGCTTCCTGGGCCTTGGGGATAATGAATACCATCTTGTTCTTCTTCACCTTCATCCTAGCCCTCTTCCTCCATCGTCACGAAAGAGTGGTCGTCACCAAGGAAGTCAGGCGGTCGAGACACAGCAGTCGACGAGGTCACTCCCGTTCTGGATCGAGGAGGAGCACCAGCCGCCACCGATACGTCGTTTAAGCGGAATGACTAAGTTCCAACCATTATGCAAGGGATGAACAATGAACGTGACTTGCAGAAGAGGTGGACCAACTCCAAAAACTACACTGGACGAATTTCCTTATTCATGTTGTGAATGTAGGCCGCCACGATTCGGCCTCTTGGATTATGTCAATGTATTAGTGAGTAGCGAGCTGATTTCACCGGCGGATCTCTCAGTCGCTAGGAGGACGCTATTGACGAGGATATTGATGACGAACATTGACGGAGCGGAGGAGTCAGGAAAGGGCACAGCATTTCGCTCTCGGGAGACGAAATGGGACAATATAAACAACAGGGTCAAGAATCTGTCATATAGGAGGTTTCTACAATATGCCATTCGTCTCGTCATTCAGCGCTATGCGCCGAGTACTCATATCCCGCAAGACTTTCGCCTTTCAGAGTTTGAGACCAACCACAGACAGTCGTAAAGGATCTGATTCTCGTCCTCGGGAAGAATGAAGAATGAATAGTGCAAAGAACACACAGCATACATACAAACATGCATACATACATACAAACATGCATACATACATACAAACATGCATACATAC